>NC_057797.1:590902083-591110424 GCF_018294505.1 Triticum aestivum
AACAATCAAACAATGCAACGAAAATAGAATCTATCAAAAATAGAACAGACTATAGTAATCTGAATAATGACTATACTTCTGTAACTCCAAAAACTAAAAAAATAGGATAGAATGGGAAATTTTTATATAAATCATGTGTAAAAAAATCATATCAAAATCATGTTCCTGTGAATTTAAACAATTATGCTACTAGATGCAAAAGTTTCTAATTTTCACAAAATCAATCAACTATCATCCAAATCACCCCAAAGGCTTTACTTGCCACAAACACTAATTAAAATACACAAAAACAACCATAACAGTAGAATAACTGTGTGCACATGAAAAGTATTTTGGGTGGCTCTCTGATATATTGGGAATATTTTGGTATTTATAGAGCTGGAATTAGGCCAGGAAGTGCCACGAGGAGCCCACAAGCCTAGGGACGCCCCCCTGGGCACGCCTGGCAGGCTTGTCGCTGCTTCATGGCACTTCACGTCTTCTCACGAAGCTTCTAGGGTCCCTTCTGGTCTAGAAAAAATCATCAAAAATTTTGTAGCATTTGGACTCCTTATGGTAATGATTTTCTGAAAAGCCAAAATAAGCAAAAAAAAACTAGCAACTGGCACTGGGTACTAGGTTAATAGGTTAGTCCCAAAAATGATATATATTTGCACATAATTACATAATAAACATCCAAGATTGATACTATAATAGCATAGAACAATTAAAAATTATAGAGACGTTAGAGACGTATCATCAGGTCGGTAGGTGTGTCATATACTCCCTTCGTTCCATAACATGGTGGGTTGGCGGTGGCCTCTGGTGGACATGGTATGGAAGCCGCCATACCTTGTTTCTGGGCAAAAAAGTTATACCTATGCATATATCGATGAGTCGATTGGTATCGTTGTCTCGTTTGACCGCAACTAGAAAATGATGAAAGGAAAGAGTTCGCTGGCCTGATGAGCCAACACATCCAGTTGTTGGGCCATGAACAGGTCGAGATCGACCATGCATGTTCGATTCCATCGAGCACCGATGGGCACGCACGCGACCAGCTCCACCCAGTTCCAGACCTGAGTCACACAACGCAACCCTAAGCAGCTAGCGCGGCAGCAGCGGCGGCTAGGCAGGTCATGAGAACCAGGCGGGCTTAGAGGGCAGCGGCGGGCTGGGGGCTTAGAGGGAAGTGGCAGGCTGGGAGCTTAGAGAGCGACGAGAGCAAGCTCCAGCGGTGGCTCCATGTTCCAACTAATGCAGGTCTACAATGGGAGACAGCATCTGAGCAACAGAGCTCCAGGCTCCGGCGGCCATATAAGATGGAAAAGAAGGGGAAGGGACCATCAAATCCAAAGGAAAAGGGAGGAAGGGGTATATCTCTCATGTCTCTAAAATTTTGTAGCAATTATTAACAACAACCTGAATCCAATTAAATGTTTGGGAGCCACTCTTGGAAGATGTCAAAGCCTTTTGCACCAGAAACGACATTCCAATATCAAGTATGGGTGACATCTTTACAAAGTGGGGAAAATCAAGAAAAGGTGGACGAAATAATGTCACGGGTGATCATTTTTTCATGTGGACACCTTCTATGCTGGTATAGACTCCATCACCACATAGTTTGATCATCATTTTAATGAGGTATCTTCATAGCTACTCCAGAACTTCTCTTGTCTTGACCCAAGAAACTCCCTTTCTAGGTTCAATCTTAATAAGCTTGCTAGACTCACAAAGATTTATCATGATGATTTCTCTCATTATGAACGTGAACATATAGAAGATAACCTTGATTTATCCATTATCCATATGAGAAGAATTGAAGACTTTAGAGCTTGTCATGATATTGGTAGAGATGGTTGAACTTAAAAGGCATGTCATGTTTCCTACTGTTTATCGCCTCATTGAGTTGGCATTGCTACTACCGGTAGCAATGAAAACAATTGAAAGGGCCTTCTCATCAATGAAAATCATCAAGATTGAGTTGTGCAGCAAGATATCCGATGGTTGGTTTAATGACTTGATGGTGTGTTACATTGAGCGAGTGATCTTCAAAAGTTTGATCTTGTTAAAATTAAGGAAGATTTTTAGAAGGGGGGTAGGGCACTGCCATTTCCTGGGTCCTCTAGATGCCATTGAAATCTTCTTTTATCGTATGTTTTAGGTTGTTTTTCTGTTGAAACATGTCTACATTTTTAGTATATTTGGTTTTTCATTTGTGTTGTGCATTGTTAGTGTGTATTGACTGCTTCGATTTGCATCAAAAAATTGTGCTTAAGATTTCGCCTCTCATCTTAAAAAAAACTCCGACCTCCACCTCTCAGTGTGTGTATATTCTTTTGAAAAGTCAAACTTCATAGACTTTGACCAAATTTATTTATTTTTACTTTTTTTGAAAATGGGACATATTAATATCGTGAAGATATCAATTACATCCGGCCTCTGCACCTACGAGATGTTGCCAAGACATTAAGGATGCACACAAACAAAGGAGAAAATAAAAAGAAAGGGGGAAAATAAAGGACCCGCCACGGCGATCAACTCCTCTCAATAGCAGCACTCATACCACCACGAAATACAACACTCGGAAAACATAAAAGTCTCCAAAAGTAACGCCTCCAGAAAGGAAACAGTGCACAAGCGCCGTTGTTGCCCGATCCAAGATCTTAGGTTTTTACCCTCGAGAAAGTCCGCACTCTCAAAACAATTCCTTCAACAAGGCAATCGCCAGGCACAACCAATGAAGGCCAGACCTTAGGTTTTCACCCTGAAAGTCACGACACGGCACCCGATCCAGATATCCTGGGCAAAATCTCCGCCGACCGTTCCGTAACACATCGATGGCTAGATCAAGGAGGACCGATCTTGCAGCCATTGTCGCGATGCGAGAAGAGCACGCAGACCGCCACCTTTATCATCACAACAGCAGGCCCTCACGTCGCCGCGATCCAGCCTGCTGCCGCCAGGCCAGGCACCGGCACCACCACGGTGCCTAGCAACCGGCGCCGTCAGGCACCACCGCACCAGCCTGGAGTCACGAACGAGAGTCGTCACCCGCCCAAGCCCATCTGGGCCGCGCTAGATCGGTGCTCATGTACGCACCCGTCGTGGAGCAGTCGCGCCTCCGCTATCAACGTCAGCTCGCGCTCGTCACCGGGATCCCGCCGCTCCACGCAATCGGATCATCGCCAGATCATGGGTCTCCATTGTCAGAGGAGTACGGGGCCGCCACGCGCGGGAGAAGGCCGCCGAATCGCCACACATGGCCCGCGGTCGCTGCGTGCCAGATCCGATCCGGCGGCACTAAGATCGATCGACGTCCAGAATGGTGGTCTTCCTCCTACCACCACACAAGGGGACGGGAGGTAGCATATCCCCGCCGCCCCCTTCACCGGCGACGCCAAGCTTTGCCGGCGGCAGCCTCGAGGGCGATGAGGGGCGGGAGGAGGGGGGAGGTGATGGCGGCTGGGCGTAAGGTTTCGCCCCATGGTCGCCTGGAGGGGCGTCATGTTTGGCATTCTAGATGTATATGAGTATAATTGGTTTGCTGCCAAAAATTGGTTCGCCTGGAGGGGCAACTACTTGGTTGTCTACAAGTTGTTTTGTCTATCTCACATAAAGTTACCAATAGTTGGTAGGTCTTGGTATTGCCAATATTTGCCAATGCCAACATTTGGCAAGACAAATATTGGTAGCAAACCAATTATGCTCTATATTTTTATTCACAAATTTAGTCAAAGTTTGTGAGGTTTAATTTAAAAAAATATATATGCACTGTATTATGAAACGGAAGGAGTACTAGTTCAAACATGGGTTTTGGTCAAAACACAAACGCGAGCAGGCCACGGTTGGAAGTGACCGCCGGGCGCCGGGTCACGCCTAAGAGCATCTCCAGCCACGTCCTCAACAGCCTCCCCAGGCGATTTTTCCGCGCCGGCGTCCAAAAATCGGCCCAGTCACGTCCAGGAGCCCGTTTTTCGTCGGTTTGGACCGAAACTAGCGCCGGCGGACCCAAGCCAAACCCGGCGCGCTGGGGGGCGCCCGGAGGCGCTGGGGTGAGTGGTTTTGGCGCGAAAGAGCTGCGGGCCCGCCGAGTCAGCGACACTCGCCTCGTCGTCCTCACAACGCCTTGGTTTCTCACGGGGAATCAATGGCAAGGCTGCCGCCTTTTAGCCTTGCCATTGATTCCTCACGGGCGGCGCTTCGCGGGCGGCGCGGCGACGCCTCCCTTCCCGCCACGCGTACACATGGCGTGCGGTTATAAAAGCAAGGCCTCCCCTCGCCTCTGGCCGCACCCACCCACAGCCGCCGCCGAGCTTTGCTTCTCTCCCCGGGCGCAGCCGCCGACGATGTTCCTCCCCTCCCCTCTCTCCCCAAGCCCATCCGATGGACGAGCGGTTCCCTGGCGATGGGGTGGCGACCAACGGCTTCAGCCGCCGCTCGCTCCACGAGTGGGAGGCTTATCTCTTCTTCGAGGCGAACATTCCGGCACCATCAGACATGCGCGCCGGGCCAACGGGGTGAAGACTCAGCGCCGGTGGAGTCCCCATTCCCCCGGTGCCTGACGTCGACGCGCGTCCCGGCCTCTTCACCACCGAGGTCGACCGCATGCGGGCGTCGCTGACGGAGGAGCAGCGCGCCCTCCCGCAGTACGGCGCCGACAACCATGTGTCGTGGGCGGCGTACTTCCAGCGCCGGTAGGCGCAGCAACTAGCGTCCACCAACGAGGAGCCGGTGGTGGGGGCGTCAAGAACAGCGAACAACGAGGGACGACAGCGAGGATGACGCGCTGCCACCACCGGTCCGCCAGGGGTCCATTAGGGGTGGACGCGTGAAGGAAGAGAAGAACGACGAGGACAACGGCGGCAGCGGCGGCAACGGCAGAGACTTCGCCTCTCTCAGCGCCTTATTCAGCCTGTAGTCGCGTTTATTTTTTTAAGTCTTTTATCTATGTAAAAAATTATTTCAGTTCGTCAAAATAATGCACTGTTTCACCGAATATTTGTCCCATTCGCCGAATTTTAGTCAAATAAACGTTCAAAAAAAAAAACAAGCGTATGTGGCCGACCCTGAGGCATCGGTTAGGAACTCAACCGCTCCAGGCCGATTTTACCACCGGTTCACCCCAGGCGGCGATTTTTCAAGCCGTCTAGGAGCCAACGGCTCGAGATGCTCTAAGCAACTACTGTCGGCACGGGAGGCGATGACACCGCCGCGGCAGAGACAGATAGAGGGGACTGGTTCAACCTGCAGTGCGGCTGTGCCTGAGGTGCGGCCGGGTCTGACGGTACGGCAAGCCGAGCCGAGCCGTGCGGCCGGAGCATCTCTGGCCGGTCGCCCACCGCGCCCGGACGTCCCTCGTGCGCACACCGGAACTCGACGTGCAACGCCGCCGCAACCTCACGCAACAGCGACGCCTCACTCACTATATATTACCATTTCAAACGCGTCCAGATATATCCTCATAAAAGTCGGATAACAAAGCCCGACCGGCAACAGCGACACCGGCGACCGTGCGCCACCTTCCGATCCGGTCAGGGGTGTGGCCGAGCTAGCCTAGCCACCGTGGCGTTGGCCGTTGGCGTTGGGGTGCATGAAGCTAGCTAGCTACTGCAGCGGAGACTCGGTCCAACGGCCGTGTACTGCTCGTACGTCCACCGGGCGGGTCCCCGCACGAGAGGAAGTCTGCGGCGAGATGTCACGCTAATCCCAGCGACTGGACTACATATCACCTGCCTGCTCGATCGTTTCCCAGTCTCGGAACTTCGTCCACTACTTCCCGCCCATGTCGTCGTAAGCTTTCTTGCAGCGATGTCGTCCACAGGCCGGTAGCCAGGAATCGGGCTCATGAAATAAGCGGCACGCGATGCCGTTTCGTTCCGCACGTTGAATCACTTATGCCGCGCGCGTATTTTTTGCACCTTCGTTGAAGCGTCCGGATCGGCTGCGCTCACGTAAAAAACAGTATTTTTCCATCGCAAAGTTTATATCACGCGACTTAGAGATACTTTAAGAGATCTATTGTCGGACGCTTCAGACCGGTCTCAAACACTTGGATGGGACGGATCGGTCATTGACCGGTCAAAAAAACTAAACTCATCCGAGCGTCTCAAATCGGCTCCAAACGGCCGCGCTGTCCGGCACCTTTCATATCAAGTCCAAATTTATGACGAATATGGGTCGGTCCGTGCACACCAGGCACGTCAGCCTAGCCCACCCTCGCCCCCCGCAAATATTTCATATCTAGCCTAAATCTAGGGTGGTCTGGGCACGCCTGCCACATCGGCCTGGCCCACCCTCGCCCACTCTCTCTCTCTCTCTCTCTCTCTCTCTCTCTCTCTCTCTCTCTCTCTCTCTCTCTCTCTCTCTCTCTCTCTCTCTCTCTCTCTAGCCAGCATCGCCAGCAGTGTCACCTCTGGTGGCAGATCAAGCGGGTTCTACAACTGGTCGAGCCCGTTGCGCAATGCGGAGCCCGGCGATGCGGACGAGGTCGCCCTCCGCATTGCTATGAGGCAGTCGCTGCTCAAACAAGACGGTGACAGCTTCGGTTCCGCGGCGCCCGTTGCCCATCGACGCAGCCCCGACGATGTCGTCGAGCCGTCCCGACGGTTGGACAGCTCCGGCCGCTCCACACTGCTTCCTCGGCCTTCCAGGTACAACGCCGTCCACCGCAGGTTGAATTTGCTCTGGAAGGGGTACCCGGGCACCGGTGGGACCTCATGCCTGCGCCGACGCCGGCGCGGATGAGGACGCCCAAATCTAAGGCACGGGCAAAGCGCCAATAGGCGAGGAAGAGGGCGGCGGCGAGGGAGGTGCTTGCCGCGCGGAGGGAATGCGCGAGCACGTCGGTGGATCCCGAGGTCGCACTTCTCGTGTGCCACTCCCTCATGACGGCGAAGATGGATGTGTGGCGGCTCCGTTGCAAAATGGCAACATATTCTGGCTCGCAATCTAGTTATCGGAGCGTGAGGCATCCAAGGGGGCGGCGGCCAAGGCGAAGACGGCCTGGCATGAGAGGGAACAGGACCATCTGGTTCGGAGGCTGTCAGGACAAAGGTGCTCCGACAACTTTGACCCGACGGACGGCTCCAGCTTCTGCTCGGACGACGATGCGCTGCCGCACGTTGACGCGTACACGGAGGGGTAGAGCAGCACCGGCGACCGCAAGGGGAAGGGTGCGGTGAGGAAATGGTGATTTCCTCCGCCCTTCTCCGTTTATCCATGTTTTATTAATGTTTTTATAAATTTGTAGTATGAATTGACATTGTCCACCGATGAACTTTGATCATTTTGTCCGGCGATAAACTATGGAGGATGGATTAAGCGTCTTCGCCGTGTACGTAGCGTTGCATGGGGTTGCATAGGTTTTTGAGGTTTCGGATATAAAAGACGTTTCTGTAGGAGCAAACATATGAGACGTGCCCGGTTACTATTTAGACGCGTCCGCGCAAGTTTAAGGAACTAGATTTGCTAACCGCGGGCGTAGATGCTCTAAGCGAACATGGCGTTGGCCGTTGGCGTCGGGGGCGCACGAAGGTTGCTACAGCCGAGACTCGGTCCAACTGCCTCGTACTACCAGTACGTTCCCCGGGCGGGGCCCCCTCACGCAAGGAAGTCCGCGGCGAGATGTCACGCTATTCCCAGCGACTGGACCACATATCACCTGCCTGCTCGATCGCTTCTCAGTCTCAGAACTTCGTCCACTACTTCCCGCCCATGTCGCCGTAAGCTTCCCTGCAGGCTGCAGCCATATCGTCCACAGGCCGGTAGGCAGGAAAATTTCAGCAGCTCGGTGTCGATAGATTCCCTGCGATACAAGACTAGACGACGACGACGACGACAACAACAACAACTAGTCACTCAATCAGTCAGTCGCCTCAAGCTTTCTTCAAAGTTGCACCGGCGCTAGCCCTTTCTCTTTCTTCTGCGGTGTGTGCCGCCGGCCGGCGATGAGGTGGTGGGAGAGCGTCAAGAGCCTGTTCGCCGACGGCGGCAACCTCGGTTGCCTGTCCTGCGTCGGGAGGAAGGCGCCCGAGGATCTCCACTCCTACCCGATGGAGCCCGGTAATTAAGTGATCCAGTCATCCAGAGTTCTTCAGCTGCTCCATCTGTCTCCCAAGTAGGAGTATATAATTCTGTTTCCGTCGTGTCCAGCGAAGCGGAAACGATCGCGCGGCGCCGCTCCGGCGGCGGAGGAGGAGCCGGGCGCCATCGAGGTGCCGGCGGTGGCGCTCCGGGAGGTGAACGAGCTGACCGGCTCCTTCGACAGGGAGAAGCTGATCGGGGAGGGGTCGTACGCCAAGGTGTACAAGGTGACGCTGCGGAGCGCGAGGCTCGCCGTGGTGAAGAAGCTGGAGAAGGCGTCCAAGCACGCCTCCAACGACGTCTTCCGCCGGCAGCTGGCCGTGGCGTCCAGGCTGCGGCACGAGAGCTTCGTCCGCCTGCTCGGCTTCACCATAAGCGGCGACCTCCGCGTGCTCGTCTACGAGTTCGCCACCATGGGCACCCTCCACGACGCCCTGCACGGTACGCACGCACGACCTGCAAAAGCCCACGCCATTATCGACCTCGAGCTATGCACTGACTGTCTGACACGCGACGCCATGGATGGCAGGGCCGAGGGAGGGCGTGGGGGCGCGGGAGGAGGTGGAGGAGAGGCCGGTGCTGAGCTGGGCGCACCGGGTGCAGATCGCGCTGGACGCGGCGAGGGGGCTGGAGTACCTGCACGAGAAGGCGTCGCCGCCGGTGGTCCACAAGGACGTGCGCTCCACCAACGTGCTGCTCTTCGACGGCATGAGGGCCAAGATCGCCGACTACAACATGTTCAGCCAGGCCGCCGACATGGCGCGACTCAACCGCTCCACGCACACGCTCGGCTCCTTCGGCTACCAGGCGCCGGAGTACGTGCCTTAACCCTACATCATCTCATCTCGCCGCCGGCGTCCTTGTTAATTGATTGTTATTACTAGCCCACGTATTCGAATTTGACGAACGTGTCCATTGCTTAATTTGCTTGGTTTCTGATGAAAATCTGAATGCTGATTTGACTGGGCATTCAGGTACGCGATGAGCGGTCAGATGACGGACAAGAGCGACGTGTACAGCTTCGGCATAGTTCTCCTGGAGCTGTTGACGGGCAGGAAGCCGCTGGATCGGACGTTGCCGCAGGGCCAGCGCAGCCTAGTCAACTGGGTGAGCAATGCTTCTCAGTCCCATAATCATCCTGCCCGTTTGCCAAGCTAAGAAATTGCCAATAATCAATTGGTGAAAAGGTTTAACAGACACTTGATGGTTGATGCAGACTAATCATTTTTTTCTTCTTTCTGATCTAACAAACAAACTATAACATCAGTTCAAGTTAATCTCTTGTTCTTTTTCCTTTGCATAGCTTCTAACTAGAATTGACAAGTTTTACTAGTACTAAAAAAAAGAACAATGCAATTACCACCCATGCAGAACATTCTCAAAGGATCCAACTAGCTTCTAAACAAGACAGAATTAAGTTACCGTGGCAAACACATTTGCGTTTTCCATTCCGTTCTCAAACAAAGTTTGATGGGCCTCCTGCTCCTACCGATGCACCTGCAGGCATCTCCGCTGCTGACTGAAGACAGAGCTCAGGAATGCATCGACCCGAGGCTCGGCGACAAGTACCCTGCCACCGGAGCGCTCAAGGTCTCTCCACACGGTTTCATCTCGCATTTGTGTACCTGAATCCATCGCCCAATGTAACAAACCCTGCAAAATTTGGTTGGTGTCCCTTGCAGCTAGGGAGGATCGCAGTGCAGTGCCTCCAGTATGACCCAACCTACCGGCCGTCCATGGGCACCATCGCCCGCGTGATCAACTACGCCGTCGTGCGGGACCAGCAGGGCGTGGTCTGATGTTTGTGACGATGTGCGCGTGCCGGTGTACGTGTGGGGAGAAGTTGCTGCCGTTGCCGGGTGTTCTTCCTGCGAATCACCGTGCATGCCGTTGCCTGTACTAGTACTACTGTAACTTTTTTGGAAGTTATGTGCTATCTGAACTTCGTAAGCTTGCAAGCCATGTTTGAGTAGCAGTTCTTGCCATGCGAGAAAACCCTGTAGCCCGTCGACAGAAGCATTCTATTTATTCATGCTCATTTCTTGAACACAAGCACAAGCATACTTCCTCCGTTCCTAAATATTTGTCTTTCTAGACATTTCAAACGGACTACCACATACGGATGCATATAGGCATATTTTAAAGTGTAGATTCACTCATTTTGCTCCGTATGTAGTCACTTGCTGAAATATCTAGAAAGATGAATATTTAGGAATGGAGAGAGTAGATGATAGGGGTACTATTTTTTCTTCTTCTGTTTTTGCGTCAAGAAATATTTGTGGGCACATAATAAACAGAGCGCTGAGCTCGTCAGGGAAATCTGACATGCAGCATTTAATAATGGCGAGTACATATGGATATACCGTTGATACAACATTGAGCACACCAGTTTAGCCAAAAGGCGCATGAGAAAAACTATCGTATATAATCAGTGAATTTGTATGGAATAAGTAATGTGTACCACCCCCTCATTTGTCGCCCCCAAAAAAGTTGGGGGTCAAAAAAGAAAGAAAGAATAGGATGGCCTCTTACATATAAATATTTCTTTTCCTTTTACAGTTTACAAGAGCATTTGGTTTAATCTACCATGCTACAAATATTTGTGGTTCGCGGCAAAAATAATTTTCTTCTATACCTACCTGCATAACAAAAGGGGAACAAGTTCATCAAAACTCTTGAGAATGAGGTGCCTCATATGTTAAGGATTTGTAGTTACGTGTGCTAAATATAAATAACACCAATTAATAAAACAAAAGTAAGTTATTTCTGTTGCCAAACAAAACAAATTATTAGGTTGCTGTAAGCCGGTGGGATCACTTTAGGTTACGTTCGGCCCATGGATAACGGATGTTCAGGTAATACTTGTTACAGCCCTGAACTCTTTTCCTATACTGGCTGCCGTGACAGATGCCAACCACGATAGCTACATGTTGACGATGTAAGCAAAGCTGTAAAACACTGATTGCAATGGCTAAACTCTAGATGCAGCAAATTGGTTGTTTTGTCTGACAAACAATCGAAGTGGTGTGCCAACATAAATGAACAGTTCCATGATGGATAAGTCTGCGTACTAGGGTCCTTGTGGGGCTGCAGCACATGGTCCTTGTGGCAGTTAGGAGGTCCTTGTGGCAGTTAGGAGGATAAAGTCCTGGACCATCAAGGACTGGCTGTTAGGATAGAGTTCTGTTCTTGACCATCAAGGACTGTCAGTTAGCATCTTAGACTAGCATCTTAGACTAGCATCTTAGACTGGCATCTTAGCAGCATCTTAGCATATGCCTTGGCTGGCTAGCAGCCTATAAATATGTATCCCCAACCCCTCAGGTTGGCATGGCATTGTGTGAGAAATAAACCAACGAAAATTGTCCCAACTCTCCTAGTGTCATCCACATCTATCAATGCTCAGGCTGAAAGGTCTAACAAGTGGTATTAGAGCCAGGTTAACCTGCACCCTGAGCATTTCCTGTGAGCAGCCCAAGTCGGTAGCAGCAGCTGCTCCGTCTGCCTCTGGTTACCTTCCTCCCTCCGGACTGTCGAGCAGCAGCTCGTCTTCCTCAGCCTCCTCTTCACGCAACAGCCCCCCTGCAGCGAGCCATGTCTGCAGGTCGCTCTCAGCACACGGCTACCTCGAGCATGCGGCGCCGGCAAGAGGCCGAGCGCGCCGTGGCAGAGGAGCGTGAGCGAGCGGCTATAGCAGCGGCTGCTGCGGCGGCAAGAGTGTCGAGGCTGGCTGCAGCGGAGCTGGCAGCAGCCAAAGCGGAGGTAGAAGCAGCCAGGGCGGAGGTAGAAGCAGCAGCAGCAGCAGAAGCAGCCCGTGAGGCTACGGCGGATGCCAAGGCACTCCGCGGCAGCCCCGGCAGCTCCAGCAGCTCCGCGCCTGCGGACGACGGCGCTGACGCAGATCGCGCCAAAGTGGCGCAGGAGCGGACGGCGCAGTGGGCAGCCGAGCACGCCCGCGCTCCAGGTGGAGGCGCGCACCGCGACGGCGGCTGCAACGACCAGGACCGCGGCCTCTACGAGGTCCGGACTGTGGTCAGGGATGTTGGTTCCAGTGTTGGGTGGCCTACCCTCACTAAAACCAACTACGGCGAGTGGGCCGGGATCATGAAGGTCAGGCTCCAGGTGCGGCGCATGTGGGAGGCAGTCCAGGACAGCAACGTCGACCACCTAGAGGATCGACGGGCGCTGGACGCCCTCATCGCCGCAGTCCCGCCCGAGATGCAGTTCTCGCTTTCCAACAAGCGAACTGCCAAGGAGGCTTGGGACGCCATCGCCGCAGCACGCATCGGCAGCGACCGTGCTCGCAAGTCCACCCTGCAGGCACTTCGTAAGGAGTGGGAGAACCTGGGCTTCAAGCCAGGTGAGGACGTTGATGACTTTGCTCTCCGTCTCAACACTCTGCTGCAGAAGATGGTGAAGTTTGGCGATGCCACCTACACCGAGGAGAGAGCTGTCGAGAAGCTTTTTCGGTGCATTCCCGAGAAGTACAAGCAGATGGCTCGCTCGATCGAGTCGTTGCTGGACCTCTCCACGATGACGATCGAGGAGGCGATAGGTCGACTCAAGGTCGTCGACACCGACGAGCCACAGCCCCCCTCGGGGCCCGTCACCACCGGCGGGAAGCTGCTCCTAACTCGGAGCAGTGGGATCCCAGCCTTGGTGACAAGAAGAAGGGGGAGCCTTCCTCCTCGACGGGCGGCCGCAAGCGTGGCAAGCAGCGTAAGGCGCGAAGAGGCCCCCCGGGCAGGGCACAAGGACGTGCCGAAGGTGACGCCCGCGGAGGCGCCAAGGACGGCGCCGCTGGCAAGCCCAGGCCGGCACAAGACAACAGTTGCCACAACTGTGGCCGGTTTGGCCATTGGGCCAATGAGTGTCGGCAACCACGACAAGGCCAGGCTCATGTCGCACAGGCGAAGGAGGAGGAGACGGCTCTGTTCATGGCGCATGCAAGCATTGAGCTACCCTCGGCGACTCCAGTCGCAAAGGCTTTCATCCACCTCGATGAGCCAAAAGCACACGCTCTTCTCGGCGATGGCTCCGGGAAGGACAAGGCTACGGGGTGGTGCCTCGACACCGGCGCCACCCACCACATGACCGGTCGAAGGGAATTCTTCGCCGAGCTCGACTCCGATGCGCGAGGCTCCGTCAAGTTCGGGGATGCCTCCGCTGTGGCGATAAAGGGCGTCGGCTCCGTCATCTTCACCACCAAGATGGGAGAGCACCGGCTGCTCACCGGTGTCTACTACATCCCCGCGCTAAGGAATTCCATCATCAGCTTGGGACAGCTGGATGAGAACGGCTCACGCGTGCTGATTGAGCATGGGGTCCTACGCATCTGGGATCGCCAGCGTCGCCTTCTCGCCAAGGTGCCCAGAGGTGAAAATCGACTCTACGTCCTTGATGTGCAGGTGGCACAACCGGTCTGTCTCGCTGTCCGTCGAGACGACGAGGCGTGGCAGTGGCATGAGCGCTTTGGGCACCTTCACTTTGAGGCCCTGAAGCGTCTAAGTGCCAAGGAGATGGTGCGAGGCCTGCCATGCCTCGACCATGTGAAGCAGTTCTGCGACATCCGCGTACTGACAAAGCAGAGACGACTCCCCTTTCCCCAACAGGCGAGTTTCCGGGCTAAGGAGAAGCTGGAGCTCGTGCACGGAGACCTGTGCGGCCCGGTGACGACAGCCACACCAGGAGGTCGACGCTACTTCCTGCTGCTCGTCGACGATCTCTCCCGCTACATGTGGGTGATGATCCTCGGCAGTAAGGGAGAAGCGGCGGACGCCATCAGGCGCGCGCAGGTTGGTGTGGAGGCGGAGAGCGGCCGCAAATTGCGCGTGTTGCGCACTGACAACGGCGGCGAGTTCACGGCGGCTGAATTTGCGTCGTACTGCGCCGATGAGGGCATCCAGCGCCACTACTCCGCGCCGTACAGCCCGCAGCAAAACGGCGTCGTCGAGCGGCGCAACCAGACGGTTGTGGGGATGGCTCGGGCTCTCCTCAAGCAGAGAGGGATGCCGGCTGTCTTCTGGGGAGAGGCGGTGCTAACGGCCGTCTACATCCTCAACCGCTCTCCTACTAAGGCACTCGACGGCAGAACTCCGTACGAGGCCTGGCATGGGCGGAAGCCGGCGGTCTCTCATTTGCGGGTCTTTGGCTGCCTTGCGCTCGCCAAGGAGCTCGGCCACATCGGCAAGCTCGACGACAGGAGCACTCCGGGAGTCTTCATCGGCTACGCGGAGGGCTCAAAGGCCTATCGCATCCTCGACCCAAAGACACAACGTGTGCGCACAGCGCGAGACGTCGTGTTCAACGAAGGGCGAGGGTGGCAATGGGACAAGGCGGTGGACGACGGCTCGACGCCGACGTATGACGACTTCATTGTCGAGTACGCTCACTTCAAGGAAGCTGGGGGAGCAAGCAGCTCCTCTTCACCGGGCACGTCTACCCCGGCCCCCAAAACTACATCGACTCCGGCGCCTGCTACACCGACGACACCACAACCGGCGACGCCGCATACTCCAGCCCCGACGGTCGCCACTCCGGGCTCGTCTTCATCAGCACCAGCTCACGCAGAGCACAACCCGATGAAGTTCGCTTCCCCGCTCACTCACGACGAGGAGCGGGTCGACGCATGGTATGGAGGCGAACCGCTGCGGTACCGTACGATGGATAATGTGCTCGGCGACCAGCCGGTGCCAGGACTGGTGCCACGTGACCTGGAGGCGCAGCTACAGCTCGCGTGTGAAGACGGCGAACCACGGTCCTTTGCAGAGGCCGAGAGAGACGCGGCATGGCGCGCCGTGATGAAGTTGGAGATGGATGCGGTCGAGCAAAACCACACCTGGGAGCTTGCTAATCTCCCTCGAGGTCACCGCGCAATCACCCTTAAGTGGGTGTTCAAGCTGAAGAGGGATGGAGCCGGCGCCATCATCAAGCACAAGGCTCGTTTGGTGGCCCGAGGCTTCTTGCAGCAGGAAGGAGTCGACTTTGACGACGCTTTCGCTCCCGTGGCACGGATGGAGTCCGTGCGACTTCTCCTTGCGCTGGCTGCCCAGGAGGGTTGGCGTGTCCACCACATGGACGTTAAGTCGGCATTCCTCAATGGCGACTTGAAGGAGGAAGTCTACGTGCATCAGCCACCGGGGTTTACGATTCCCGGCCAGGAGGGCAAGGTGCTCCGCCTGCGCAAGGCTCTCTATGGCCTGCGGCAGGCACCCAGGGCGTGGAACGCCAAGCTGGACTCCACGCTGAAGAAGATGGGTTTCGAGCAGAGCCCGCATGAGGCTGCCGTCTACCGACGGGGGAGTGGAGGAAATGCCCTGCTGGTGGGCGTCTACGTTGACGACCTGGTGATCACCGGCACCAAAGATGCAGAGGTGGCGGCGTTCAAGGAAGACATGAAGGCCACGTTCCAGATGAGTGACCTGGGGCTCCTCTCCTTCTATCTAAGGATTGAGGTGCACCAGGACCACTCCGGGATCGCGCTTCGACAGTCCGCCTACGCCAAGCGCATCGTTGAGCTAGCTGGGCTCACCGACTGCCATCCAGCTCTCACTCCGATGGAGGAGAGGCTGAAACTAAGTCGCGACAGCACGACGGAGGAAGTGGATGCTACGCAGTACCGACGCCTTGTGGGGAGCCTTCGCTACCTCACTCACACACGGCCGGACTTGGCATTCTCCGTCGGCTATGTCAGTCGGTTCATGGAGCGACCAACGTCGGAACACCAGCAGGCAGTGAAGAGGATCGTCCGCTACATAGCAGGGACCCTCGACCACGGCCTCCATTACCCTAGGTGCCCTGGGGCGGCACACTTCGTCGGGTACAGCGACAGCAACCACGCCGGCAACATCGACACCAGCAAGAGCACGAGCGGAATCCTCCTCTTCCTCGGCAAGTGTCTCGTGAGCTGGCAATCAGTCAAGCAGCAGGTGGTGGCCCTGTCCAGCTGTGAGGCTGAGTACATAGCGGCCTCCACCGCCTGTACTCAGGCGCTCTGGCTTGCTCGACTGCTTGGTGATCTTCTCGTTCAAGACACCAGAACGGTGCAGCTCCTGGTGGACAGCAAGTCCGCCCTGGCCCTGGCAAAGAACCCCGTGTTCCACGAACGGAGCAAGCACATCCGACTGAGGTATCACTTCATCCGCAGCTGTGTGGAAGAAGGGAGCATCGAGGCGAGCTACATCAACACCAAGGATCAGCTCGCAGACCTGCTCACCAAGCCCCTTGGGAGGGTCAAGTTCCTCGAACTTTGCTCCAGGATTGGGATGATTCAACTCTCCCACAAGACGACGTACAAGACTTAGGGGGAGAATGATGGATAAGTCTGCGTACTAGGGTCCTTGTGGGGCTGCAGCACATGGTCCTTGTGGCAGTTAGGAGGATAAAGTCCTGGACCATCAAGGACTGGCTGTTAGGATAGAGTTCTGTTCTTGACCATCAAGGACTGTCAGTTAGCATCTTAGACTAGCATCTTAGACTAGCATCTTAGACTGGCATCTTAGCAGCATCTTAGCATATGCCTTGGCTGGCTAGCAGCCTATAAATATGTATCCCCAACCCCTGAGGTTGGCATGGCATTGTGTGAGAAATAAACCAACGAAAATTGTCCCAACTCTCCTAGTGTCATCCACATCTATCAATGCTCAGGCTGAAAGGTCTAACATTCCACACTATCGTATTCAAGGTTCAGAACTTTGCGACAGCATGATTTACAAAGTAAAACAGTAACTTATCTCGAGATGAAAAACAAAAGTATGAGACTCACCTCAAATATAGTGTTAGATTGGCAACAATGGTTTTCTATCATCGCTAATGTGGCTTGCCTGAGATAATGAAAAGCATAGGAAATAAGTCAATATAACAGAAGAATGTTATCCCAGATTTTATTTACTCAAACGATGTAGCACTTACATCATCAGCAGCACCAGCAGTCATATTTACAAAAGAAGAATCGGATGACCTGCCAAGAAGATTTTATTTTATCAGATTAGATGTTCGGAAATATTTCTAAACAACACAAATGCATGCCATCACCAGTTAATATGCTCATCAATATAACAGAGAGAATCAATAAAACAGTTTATTAATGTATGAATATAGCACCATGTCGAAGAAACTAGACAAGAACTTCAACTGCAACTCCCAGATATTAGAAATTTGAAGGTTGCTAGTTGACGCTTTCATTTCATATTAACATTAATATAGAATAGAAAAACAAGGCAAGAGAAATATTCACCTATGTTTCTGTGCATCTCCCAACTCTAAAGTTCCAGCTGGTTTGTCATCTTTGACTTTGGCTAATGGCGAGAAAAACTGAACAGAAATAGCTCTTATATAAGTTCAGTTGAGAGTCAGGACCAACTTGGCACAACAAGCTAAAGAATAAGAAACAACAATCACCTGGTGCATTGAGATAAACACTATTGAGATGCCTAATAGAAAGTTAATAGTCAGGGTATGTCCCAAAAATGCAGCAGATGCTAGACCAGTAAAAATTGTGGCCACTGTTGATGAGTACTTCTTCAAAATTGTGTCTGCAGTATGATCTCAGTTAATCAGATGGAAATATGAGATTATGAAAGCAGATTTCAGAACGAAGGGCCAAGGACAGGTAAAAATAATATGGTACTCCCTCCGTCCCAAAATAAGTGTCTCAAACTTAGTACAACTTTGTACTAAAGTTAGTATAAAGTTGAGACACTTATTTTGGGATGGAGGGAGTATAAGAGAATGAAATAGCGATCATCCTTTACCTGCATATTTAAAGAAGAATGAAGAGAGAATTCCTTGCGCAGCATTGTTACAAATGAGGAAAAAAGTGGCCCTTGAATGCCCTCGAAGGATATCAAAACTCTCTGGCCCTGCAACACATGGGCCAAGTTTAAATTATACATAGCTAATGCTGCAATAGCCAATAGTCACAAGAAGACACAAGACGCCATGGGGCATTCATGAAATGACTCCTTGGTGTCCAAATATGTAGTAAGTTAACAACAATGTGCAATAGCACATGGCTTAAGTTCCAGACTTTCTAAATTAGGATATTTCTGCAAGATCCTAATGATGCTCAAACCACATAGACCATAGTTCACAGCACAACATTTTGATCAACATATCAATCACTAAACAGCCATTCTATTTGCCTGCTTTGTAACCTCGCAGGTAAAACAGAAACCCCAGCTTGTGTACCACACCTATGTAGTTTGTAAAACCTAAAAATTACTCAGCAAGTGTTGTATGGAATCCTATTCTCCTAGCCGCACACATATAGACCTTCATAGTACAACAGTCTCAATGAATAACACCCTTATTTGTTGCCAATGAAAGCAAGTTTTCACTTTTCACATAAGATGGTTACCTTGAAATATGACGGTTCCTAGGATACCAAGGAGATTGAAAATTGCACCATAACCATACAGAAACACATTCTGCATATTATGTTAAACAGTTAGGATGAATGGAAGGAATAAAAAACAGAGGAAAGTGGGAATTGGGCAAGTGCATATTATGTTAAACAGTTGAATGCAAGTGGACCAAACTGGTAAGCATAAAAATGACATGATAAGGATGTTCGCTTATTGTTTTTAGGCAGAGAACATAGTACGGCATTATGCACATGGACTATTACTATTTGAAAGAGCTGGAAGACAATCCTTAGTCGGAATTACCTGAAGATAGATGTTTGTGTCGAACTGACTTTTTAATGCATACTCGTTGTAGACAGAGGCAAACGATGGGACAGTAACCTACAATTTCACATACATATATATACATGCATGAACTCTGGATCCAATAATGGTTTAGTCATCTGAAGCAACACAAAAAAGATAAATATAAAGATCAAACAGTTCAGTAGAAACTTACAAATATTAGTGTGTATATGTATGCAATTGCGGTGACTGGAAGACCAAAAGTTTTGGTGCCCTCAGGCATTGAGCGTAGTTGATTCACGCTGATTCCAATAAGCAGCAGGGCAAGGGCTTCCCACTAATATTTATCAGAAAAAAATGGGGTTATTTATCAATATTGCTGAAAGCATTTGAATTACAGCGTTTGCAGAACACATACTTGTGTGCATTAGTTCTTCCTATATTTGATTAATTTGAAGTTGCAGTATTAACCCTGGTTCATTTTTAGCCAATTCAGGATTGCGGCTGAAAATGGCAACCATCACTGGTAGCAACTGATTTATATTAGTACTACAGAGGTCATGAGAAATATAGGAAACAAAGGGGGAGAACAGAACTTTGACAAAAGAAGTTCAACTTGCCTAATGACTTGAAAATTTCAAACAGATTATTAAATGGAAATAAATCAAATGTATTCATCCTAAGCCATTAATGCCTTTTCTATTTAAGAAACACCTAAAGAAGAGAAATTATCAGGTGAACACAACAGCATGAATCGGTATACAACTGTAGTTTAGTAAAGATATATAGATAGTTGCAATGCCAGCCTCACCTGAATTATAGAGAATTTCCTTCGCATTATAAACTTTAGGAGTACAGCTATGACGAGTACCTGGATTGTGTAGAAACGAGTATGATATTAACAGTTTTGCATTTTCCAAACAGATGTAAGCACGTATTCACAGACACTGCATGGCTAAGCTCGAGAACATGGTAATACATGAAAAATGAGTACCTTCAGGTTGCTTAGCATCTTCACAGTCGAGGGGTTGAAGTATAACTGCATCCGAAGTATAATAAGATACTTTACATGACAGAAGAATCACTTCCGGCCTCTGCATCTAGGATGCACCCAGCCATTTAAAAAAATATAATAGTTGTAACTAAAACCAATGTCATATGGAATACCAAAAGGTACAGCAGAAAATATTGCATGGTGTGCATTGATTTAATATATAATAATATAAATGCAGCAAAGGCTCCATGTCCAAACTCAAGAAAAAATTCAAAAAAATGGGTAGATGAGAAAATTAGGATTTGTTCATCATCTGTACTCCTACTATGATGGCTTTGATTTCTGCCTTTAGCGTAATCCTTTGTCTGACAAGGAAAGAAAAATAGAAGGCAGAACTAAAAGAACTATCAGAAAATCCTCGAAGGACAAGAGTACAAGTTGGTACTAAGAAAATCCTGCTGTTTGGTTGATACAAGTTACTAACAGAACTGATATGAATCCAGCTGGCTGAATATTAAATTTGAAGTGAATTTTTGAATTCATTAATTAAAATGTATGGTTTGATCCTTCCAAATGAAGGTGATAATGAATTTCCTTCTCGAGACGTGACAGACTTAATTACACTGTAACATAATTATCAAAGATGCATCGTCTCGTACATGTAAATTGATAAACTACATCAAAATAACTGTAGGTTTTGTAAATATCAGGAGTGCCAAAATATTTACTGGAGAAAATACGAGTACATTGCACAGAAGAATGGAAGTTCAGCCAGTTCAATGAACATTTACCTGCATGATAAACTTTAAGTAGTTGTTGATGGCATATAGTAGAGCGGGAATAGCTAAGAGTACATTGTTACGGGCTGCCTATACAAGAAAGGAATTGACAGGTGAAACAGTTAGTTACCATACTAGGTACGGAGCTATAATAAATAAATAAGATACATGAAAACTGAAAGCAAGTCGGTTGGGCATAAAAACAACAAAAGAGATGAGCACCAATTGTTCCCAGGAATTGAAAACAAATAGAAACATTCTACATGCGGTTTAACATTAGAAGCAGAAGTAACATCAATTATTTTGTGCATGTTGAGCACAGTAACAAAAGAGTACAAGGCATTCTATGTTCTAAAAGATAAATCACCTGTACAAAGGTCGAAACTGACAGAAGTGACTTCTCCCCAACCTTCTGTTTTCTAGACTGTCAAATAGAAAAGCAACAACATTAGGGGGGTAACACCTTCAACGCAATAGAACACACACATGCATAAATTCATTACTGCCGGTCTAATAAAAAATAAAATTGTAGTTTCTACAACACTTTGATTACCATTGCCAGTATTGACAACGATGCACTAAAAAGTTGATAGTTCATAGCAGGATAGTATACAGATACAGATACAAGGACTGAAACACAAATAACAAGTAAGGAAAGGATATAGGCCGACAAGAACTAACCTCAATTATTAGCATTATCATAGCAAAGAAAACCTTTGTAACTTCCGTCAAAAAGTTAACACTGATGGGACTGAACTGAAATTTCCCATCAACCTTGCACATAAAGACTAGGATAGGCTGCAGAGCAAAGTAAATTATTAGCACAATTGCAAATTGTCTGCAATCAGATACACGCTACAGATTGACTACATGTTTGTACGAACTCCACATTAAAAATGTACAGGTAGCCATTAGCCGATTTACTATTTACTCTAGGTGGAACGCTACCGGATCTGCCAATATATCTCTTTGGCAAATTGATGATAATGCATTTTTAAGGGAAACAACAATTGAATCTTATGACAACACTATAGCATGAAGTCCGCAGATGGTAGCCGTGTTTGGGAAATTCAGAAAAAAAATCTCCGGCAAATTGAGAGCACAAGCAAACTTAAATTACTAGAAGACATAACCATGCTCTATCAGAAGAAGCACATAACATGGATTTGGATTCCCATTATCATGTTACATTTTCCAGTGAAAATATGACGCATTCAATCCCATCCAAACAGGTGTTGATTGGATATGAAGTTAACTATCATATTGAAAATGAAATACCTGAAGCCCGACCAAGACGCAGTCCCCGGACACAAGAAGGAAGGTGAGCACGCGCTGTTTGGACGATATCTTGCTCTTGTGCTTGTCGTATGCCCTTGATATGCTCCTGGGGGTCCCCGCCACCACCTTGGAGTGGCAGACACTGCATTCCATCACCCCATTCCTCTGCATCTTCTCAAACCAACCAGGACCAGCAGCACCACAAACAGCACCAGCAAGAGATATATATCACTCTATAGCCGTGACATGTAAGGATTCCCTGCGCACACCTGTGTCCAAGACAAAAAAAAATCAAAATGAGCAAACTAATCACTGCAAACCGAGTAACTAGTACTCCCTCCGTTCCAACTTATAAGTTCTACTCCCTCCAATCCATATTACTTGTCGCTCAAATGGATGTACCTAGCATTGAAATACGTCTAGATACAACCATTTAATCGAAAAGTAATATGGATCGGAGGGAGTAACATTTGTTTGAATCGGATGCATGTAGACATGTTTTAGTGTGTTTGTTCACTCATTTCAGTCCGTATGTAGTCCATATTGAAATATTCAAAACGCCTTATAATTCGGAACAGAGGTGATATTAGTTAGTCTTTCCGTCGAAATTCACAACATTCCGCAGATTCACGTATATCAGAGCAGAAATGAAATTTAACAAAAATAGCATGGCCGTGAACATAAAAACACGTACTAACTCCCAAAGCCCGATATAATCCCCCATGAGAAGCTAGCTAGCTAACCCATGACAGATCACAAAACTCCTAAAAAAACATGCAGCATAGCTACTAAGTCATTATCAGGTGCAGAGCAACCGCGTGCTGCTACCTACCTACACCACTGGATCACAAGGTACACTAAACAAGTTCCAGCATCGCAGAAATGAGGAGGACAACGAAGATATCAGAAGAACTCGTGCCTTCGACTGTACCTCGGGGGAGGTGGGATCGGCGGGCGGGATCTCACAGATCTAGCCCCGCCGGAGCACCGGGAATCTGGCCCTGTCCGCTGGGCTCGGCGCCGCCGGGTTGCTTCGGCAACGCTCCCGGCAGGCGCGCGAGTGCTTGCGTGGGCGGGACGGCGGGTGGCGTTGCGAGATCTCGGGTTTGGGCGGGCGGGAGGGGGCAGGGAAGGGAGGTGTGAGCGCGGAGGTGGAGCCGTGGACGGGGAGGTGGCCGTGACGGACGGGAGGAAGGCGGGTGCGCCTCCGGTTTATTTATGCGTTTCGGGATTTGTTTTGACCTCCTTCCTCTTTGTTGGAGGAAATGTTGGAAAGTCCCCGAGTTTTACATCTTTCTTGTAGTCAGGCAGTCAGCCTACATTGCAATGCATTTATTTTGTTCAATCCTTTCTTTTTGTAATAGATCATGGATATGCAATGCATAGTGGTATGCCCTCCATCCAAACACATTGGCCTAATACATATGTCAAGATTTGATTTGACCATCGATATGATCAACAATAGATGAAATGTATGCTATAAAAATTATACTATTGAAAACTCCTTTTAAATATTGACATATATATATATATATATATATATATATATGTGTGTGTGTGTGTGTGTGTCCTAATACGTATTTTGAGTTTTACATTTGACCATCGATAATATTAATAATGTAAGAGATATATGTCACATGAAGTATACTGTCAAATTCATATTTAAAAGGAGTTTTCAATAGTATAATTTTTATAGCATACATATATATATACTCCCTCCGTCCGAAAATACTTGTCATCAAAATGGATAAAAGATGATGTATCTAGATGTAATTTAGTTCTAGATACATCTTTTTTTATTCATTTTGATGACAAGAATTTTCAGACGGAGGGAACATCAAATAGAGAGAGTACTATAAGATGTGTACACCTACAGAGTTTGGTGCAAAAGCATATTGGACTAAAATAGTGCAATTTGCAAAGCGAACCAATAAACTTAGGCTGGCTCCGATGTTGGAGAGGTTTACAACGGCACAACGGTGGCTTGTTCGAATGGAAGAAAACAGTCGCCAAGGACTTTACTATATTTTTAATGTAAAAGTCAATGTATTGCCCCAGCTCACAACTTGGGCTGGTTCAGCCCCTGCACACTAACATCTGATATCGTTAATTCTAGAAAGAAAAAAAATGCATCGAGCTGGATCATTCGGGGGTTGCTCTTTTGTTCACAATTGATGGAATAACAGTTTTGAAACTCACAACATTGCTAAGTATAGCATACTCCCTCCAAATCATAATGAGTCTTTAGAAGTAGGGCGTCATGTATGGCTTGCTTATGAGCCTGTTTCTATTGTCGCAGGCATTATGGTTGATTAATAAAGTTTGGCCTTGTTTCCTTCAAAAAAAAAATCAGTTGACATCGAGCGTGTATGGTCATGGTTTAGGCAAATACAAACTGAGCGAGGGAGGGCGGTGCAAAATGGTAACACACGCATTAGCAGTGTGAATTGTCCGAGCTCTACCGTCGTCTTGGCCCCAAGCAAGTTGGCTGCCCTGTCGCTTTGCGCTTCAGGTTCACAGAGAAGTGTAGCTGCAGCCTACTTCTCAGACCCTTTTCTCCGGCGTCTTTTTGCAGCACGTTGCCGGCATGCCGTTTAGAAGATTTCCACGAATGTTAGGTCTGAGACCAAGTACATACTACACACTGGCATTGGCAGTGACCGACCTAAGCAGTACTCTTTCTGTTTGGAAGAACTTGTGTAGAAATGGATACAAACAAATATATATAGAACTAAAATACATCTAGATATATCTATTTATTAAACAAGTATTTCCGGACGGAGGGAGTACATTGGAATATTCAAAGTATATTGTCATTTTTATATGCGTCTTTGCACTCAAACTATCACATTGGGGCAACTCCCGCGCTGCACCAAGACCTATGCAGTAAACATCCGCGGATATGTTTAGATGTGTGGACAACAAGTCGGTCATCCAACCTGATGCATCGCCTCATGTTCGGTCTCCTTCATTTTTGACATGCATGTTGATTTAGCATATATATATATTATAGATGCAAACATATGCAATCACAACCCGCAAAAAAAAACATATGCAATCACAATAAAAAAGCACGAGGTGTCAAGCAAGAGCCAGTGTCGCCTCTCCGCCGCGTCAAGTATGATCCAGCATCGCTGTCACGCAGCAACTGACGCAACCAGGTCATGAAGGAGGAGCCATCGTCCGTGATCACAAAGGCACGTGGGCGCATCCTCCACTACCTCGATGGTGGCGGGTCCTCTTCGTCGCGGGCCATGATGTCCCCCGAGGACAAGGCGGTGTGGCAGGAGCGGCGCAACGCTGCCTGCCGCTCCATGTTCGCCAAGTCAGACGAGGCGTCGGCCTGGGTCCGCAACATCCTCGATCTGGCAGCGGCCTAGGCTCTTGACCGGTTCGTCGCCGCCGCGGAGGCGGCCGCATGGCACTGCCACCGCCTCAACGGGGAGCTCGCCAAGATTGGCGAGGAATGTTTGCTAAGCGACACCTCCGTCAATGTCGGCAACACCTCCGTCAGGGCACCGTGGCCGGGGTCGGTATTGGCCGCGAAGGCCTCCCGCATGGCACGGAAGGAAGCAGAACGACTTCCCCGCAAGCATCAGGCCGCGACTGGGCAAGGCTGTCACGACCCCGCGTCCTTTCACCGCTTGAAGGACGGTGAAAGGACAACAGCGACGACACGGATGGCGATGGAGGTGCGTCCAGCTAGGGCGTACGAGGTCGTCGTCCGCTACAAGTTAGCTTCCTAGATTTTATTCTTTTTAGTTTTTAGTAAGATGGTCAAAATATCGTCTGTTTTATGTAAATTATGTCCGAACTATGTTTAAATCCGTCGTGTCTGATAACATTCATCAAGTGTGTTCAAATTTGTTTTTGAAATGTATGTTGTCACAGTTGGATGGCCGACTCCTACCTCACTATCCATGTACCGGTCCCCACAGGTACCCGGACGGATATAGTGTCCGGTTTTGGGGTTGCCCTTGGGCCAACTCCAACACAGTGACCCAAACGAACACAAATTTTGTCCGTTTGGTTGTGCGCTCCCTCCGGCGAGAAGGTACATGAGGGCGATGGAGGCGCGGCTGCCTTGCTTTCAAGGGGGGGAGGGCATGGTGGGTGGGTGGGCGGTGAGATAAAACGAGGAGAGAGAGGTGGAATGGGGCATGGGTAGATGACATATGGGTTAGGCTGGCCACACACAGATGAGAAGGCACACGGAGAACGTCCGGTCTATGTCCGCTTCGGACCCAAATCTAACTCAAATTTGAGGAGAAGATGGATCCGACTAGACACAAAACGGAACCAAAAAAGGTATTTACATTGGACCGTTGTTTCTGTTCGTTTGGGCCCAAACAGATACACACGGACCAAATGGGTCACAGCGTTGGAATTCGCCTTAATTATTGGTCTGAAATACCAGTTTGGATTCGTCTGAAGGAAATATGCCCTAGAGGTAATAATAAAGTTATTATTTATTTCCTTATATCATGATAAATGTTTATTATTCATGCTAGAATTGTATTAACCGGAAACTTGGTACATGTGTGAATACATAGACAAACAAATTGTCATTAGTATGCCTCTACTTTACTAGCTCGTTAAATCAATGATGGTTATGTTTCCTAACCATATACATGAGTTGTTATTTGATTAACGGGATCACATCATTAGAGAATGATGTGATTGACTTGACCCATTCCGTTAGCTTAGCACTTGATCGTTTAGTATGTTGCTATTGCTTTCTTCATGACTTATACATGTTCCTATGACTATGAGATTATGTAACTCCCGTTTACTGGAGGAACACTTTGTGTGCTACCAAATGCCACAACATAACTGGGTGATTATAAAGATGCTCTACAGGTGTCTCCGAAGGTACTTGTTGAGTTGGCGTATTTCGAGATTAGGATTTGTCACTCCGATCGTCGGAGAGGTATCTATGGGCCCACTCGGTAATGCCCATCACTATAAGCCTTGCAAGCATTGTAACTAATGAGTTAGTTGCGGGATGATGTATTACGGAACGAGAAAAGAGACTTGCCGGCAACGAGATTGAACTAGGTATTGAGATACCGATGATCGAATCTCGGGCAAGTACCATACCGATGACAAAGGGAACAACGTATGTTGTTATGCGGTTTGACCGATAAAGATCTTCGTAGAATATTTAGGAGACAATATGAGCATCCAGGTTCCGCTATTGGTTATTGACCGGCGACGTGTCTCGGTCATGTCTACATAGTTCTCGAACCCATAGGGTTCGCACGCTTAAAGTTCGGTGACGATCGGTATTATGAGTTTATGTGATTTGATGTACCGAAGGTAGTTCGGAGTCCCAGATGAGATCGGGGACATGACGAGGAGTCTCGAAATGGTCGAGAAGTAAAGATCGATATATTGGACGACTATATTCGGACATCAGAAAGGTTCCGAGTGATTCGGGTATTTTTCGGGGTACCGGGGAGTTACGAGAATACGAGGAAGAAGTAATGGGCCTCATGGGCCAAGTGGTGGAAGAGAGGAGGCAGGGCGCGCGCCCCCCTAGCCCAAACCGAATTGGACTAGGGGGGCGGGCCCCCTTTCCTCCTTTTCCTCCCTCTCCTTCCTACTCCTACTAGGAGGAGGACTCCTCCTCCTGGCGTGCCCTAGGAGGGTCGGCCGGCCTCCCCCCTTGCTCCTTTATATACGGGGGCAGGGGGCACCTCTAGACACACAAGTTGACCAGTTGATCTCTCCCAACCGTGTGCGGTGCCCCCCTCCACCATAATCCACCTCGATCATATCGTAGCGGTGCTTAGGCGAAGCCCTGCGTCGGTAGTGTTGGGGATCGTTGCAGAAATTAAAAAATTTCTACGCATCACCAAGATCAATCTATGGAGTTTACTAGCAACGAGAGGGGAATGCATCTTCATACCTTTGAAGATCGTGATGCGGAAGCGTTGCAAGAACGCGGTCGGTGGAGTCGTACACGAAGCGATTCAGATTGCAGCCGATTCCGATCTAAGCACGGAACAACGGTGCCTCCGCGTTCAACACACGTGCAGCCCGGTGACGTCTCCCGCGCCTTTATCCAGCAAGGAGAGAGGGAGAGGTTGGGGAAGACTCCGTCCAATAGTAGCATGACGGCGTGGTGGTGGTGGAGGAGTGTGGCACTCCAGCAGGGCTTCGCCAAGCACTGCGAGAGACGAGGAGGGAGAGGGGTAGGGCTGCGCCAGGAGAAGGGGTGCCGTTGCCCTCCCACCCTCCCCCACTATTTATAGGGGGAAGGGGAGAGGGGGCCGGCCCCCTAGATCCATCTAGAGGGGGGGCGGCCCCTCAGGGGGGCAGCGGCCCCCTTAGGGTTTCCAACTAGGGGGGGGCGCCCGCCCTGGGGGGGGGGCAGTGGCCCCCCTAGGGTTTCCAACCCTAGGCGCCTTGGGCCCTTGGAGGTGCACCAGCCCACTAAGGGGCTGGTTCCCACCCAACTACAGCCCATTAGATCCTTCGGGGCAGGTGGACCCTCCCGGTGGACCCCCGGAACCCCTTCGGTGGTCCCGGTACAATACCGATAAACCCCGAAACCTTTCCGGTGACTCAAACTGGACTTCCCATATATAAATCTTTACCTCCGAACCATTCCGGAACTCCTCGTGACGTCCGGGATCTCATCCGGACTCCAAAAAACATTCGGTAACCACGTACATCTATTCCCTATAACCCTAGCGTCATTGAACCTTAAGTGTGCAGGTCCTTCTTGCTACCTCTTGAGCACTGCGCTGGTTTTCCCCGAAGAGGAAGGGATGATGCAGCAAAGTAGTGTAAGTATTTCCCTCAGTTTTTGAGAACCAAGGTATCAATCTAGTAGGAGGCTACGCGCCAGTCCCTCGTACCTGCACAAAACAAATAAATCCTCGCAACCAACGCAATAAGGGGTTGTCAATCCCTACACGGCCACTTACGAGGGTGAGATCTGATAGATATGATAAGATAATATTTTTTGGTATTTTTGTGATAAAGATGCAAAGTAAAATAAAAGCAAAGTAAAAAAGCAAAGGAAATAACTAAGTATTGGGAGATTAATATGATGAAGATAGACCGGGGGCCATAGGTTTCACTAGTGGCTTCTCTCGAGAGCATAAGTATTCTACGGTGGGTGAACAAATTACTGTTGAGCAATTGATAGAATTGAGCATAGTTATGAGAATATCTAGGTATGATCATGTATATAGGCATCACGTCCGAGACAAGTAGACTAACTCCTGCCTGCATCTACTACTATTACTCCACTCATCGACCGCTATCCAGCATGCATCTAGAGTATTAAGTTAATGAAAACAGAGTAACGCCTTAAGCAAGATGACATGATGTAGAGGGATAAACTCATGCAATATGATGAAAACCCCATCTTGTTATCCTCGATGGCAACAATACAATACGTGCCTTGCTGCCCCTACTGGCACTGGGAAAGGACACCGCAAGATTGAACCCAAAGCTAAGCATTTCTCCCATTGCAAGAAAGATCAATCTAGTAGGCCAAACCAAACTGATAATTCGAAGAGACTTGCAAAAATAACCAATCATACATAAAAGAATTCAGAGAAGATTCAAATATTGTTCATATATAGACTTGATCATAAACCCACAATTCATCGGTCTCAACAAACACACCGCAAAAATAAGATTACATCGAATAGATCTCCACAAGAGAGGGGGGACATTGAAGGAAATATGCCCTAGAGGCAATAATAAAGTTATTATTTATTTCCTTATATCATGATAAAAGTTTATTATTCATGCTAGAATTGTATTAACCGGAAACATAATACATGTGTGAATACATAGACAAACAAAGTGTCACTAGTATGCCTCTACTTGACTAGCTCGTTAATCAAAGATGGTTATGTTTCCTAACCATGGACAAAGAGTTGTTATTTGATTAACGGGATCACATCATTAGTTGAATGATCTGATTGGCATGACCCATTCCATTAGCTTAGCACCCGATCGTTTAGTATGTTGCTATTGCTTTCTTCATGACTTATACATGTTCCTATGACTATGAGATTATGCAACTCCCGTTTGCCAGAGGAACACTTTTTGTGCTACCAAACGTCACAACGTAACTGGGTGATTATAAAGGAGCTCTACAGGTGTCTCCAAAGGTACATGTTGGGTTGGCGTATTTCGAGATTAGGATTTGTCACTCCGATTGTCGGAGAGGTATCTCTGGGCCCTCTCGGTAATGCACATCACTTAAGCCTTGCAAGCATTGCAACTAATGAGTTAGTTGCGGGATGATGTATTACAGAACGAGTAAAGAGACTTGCCGGTAACGAGATTGAACTAGGTATAGGATACCGACGATCGAATCTCGGGCAAGTAACATACCGATGACAAAGGGAACAACGTATGTTGTTATGCGGTCTGACCGATAAAAGATCTTCGTAGAATATGTAGGAGCCAATATGAGCATCCAGGTTCCACTATTGGTTATTGACCGGAGACATGTCTCGGTCATGTCTACATTGTTCTCGAACCCGTAGGGTCCGCACGCTTAAGGTTACGATGACAGTTATATTATGAGTTTATGCATTTTGATGTACCGAAGGTTGTTCGGAGTCCAGGATGTGATCACGGACATGACGAGGAGTCTCGAAATGGTCGAGACATAAAGATTGATATATTGGAAGCCTATGTTTGGATATCGGAAGTGTTCCGGGTGAAATCGGGATTTTACCGGAGTACCGGGAGGTTACCGGAACCCCCCGGGAGGTATATGGGCCTTAATGGGCCTTAGTGGAAGAGAGGAGAGGTGGCCAGAGATGGGCCGTGTGCCCCTCCCCCCTTGGTCCGAATAGGACAAGGAGAGGGGGCCGGCCCCCTTTCCTCCTCTCTCTCCTCTTTTCCCCCCTCCGCGAATCCTATTCCAACTAGGAAAGGGGGGAGTCCTACTCCCGGAGGGAGTAGGACTCCTCCTGGCGCGTCTCCTCTTGGCCGGCCGCCCCCCCTTTTGAGCCTTTATATACGGAGGCATGTGCACCCCCTAGAGACATAAGTTGATCCACATGATCATATTCTTAGCCATGTGCGGTGCCCCCTTCCACCATAGTCCTCGATAATATTATAGCGGTGCTTAGGCGAAGCCCTGCGACAGTAGTACATCAAGATCCTCACCACACCGTCGTGCTGACGGAACTCTTCCCCGACACTTTGCTGGATCAGAGTCCGGAGATCGTCATCGAGCTGAACGTGTGCTAGAACTCGGAGGTGCCGTAGTTTCGGTGCTTGATCGGTCGGGCCGTGAAGACGTACGACTACATCAACCAAATTAACGCTTCCGTTGTCGATCTACAAGGGTACGTAGATCACACTCTCCCCCTCTCGTTGCTATGCATCACCATGATCTTGCGTGTGCGTAGGAAACTTTTTGAAATTACTACGTTCCCCAACAGACATTGTATTGAGATCCAAAAAGAGAGAAGAAGCCATCTAGCTACTAACTATGGACCCGTAGGTCTGAGGTAAACTACTCACACTTCATCGGAGGGGCTATGGTGATGATGTAGAAGCCCTCCGGGATCGATGCCCCCTCCGGCGGAGCTCCGGAACAGGCCCCAAGATGGGATCTCGTGGATACAGAAAGTTGCGGTGGTGGAACTAGGGTTTTGGCTCCGTATCTGATCGTTTGGGGGTACGTAGGTATATATAGGAGGAAGGAGTACGTCGGTGGAGCAACAGGGGGCCCACGAGGGTGGAGGGCGCTCTTGGAGGGGTAGGCGCGCCCCCTACCTCGTGGCCTACTCTTTTGTTTCTTGACATAGGGTCCAAGTCCCCTGGATCACGTTAAGTGAGAAAATCACGTTCCCGAAGGTTTCATTCCGTTTGGACTCTGTTTGATATTCCTTTTCTTCGAAATGCTGAAATAGGCAAAAAAATAGCAATTCTGGGCTGGGCCTCCGGTTAATAGGTTAGTCCCAAAAATAATATAAAAGTGGATAATAAAGCCCAATAATGTCCAAAATAGTAGATAATATAGCATGGAGCAATCAAAAATTATAGATATGTTGGAGACGTATCAAGCATCCCCAAACTTAATTCCTGCTCGTCCTCGAGTAGGTAAATGATAAAAACAGAATTTTTGATGTGGAGTGCTACTTGGCATGATTTTAATGTAATTCTTCTTGATTGTGGTATGAATATTCAGATCCAAAAGATTCAAGACAAAAGTTCATATTCACATAAAAATAAAAATACTTCAAGCATACTAACAAAGCAATTATGTCTTCTCAAAATAACATGGCCAAAGAAAGTTCATCCCTACAAAATCATATAGTTTAGTCATGCTCCATTTTCGTCACACAAGAATGCTCTCATCATGCACAACCCCGTTGACAAGCCAAGCAGTTGTTTCATACTTTAGTAATCTCAAACCTATAAACTTTCACGCAATATATGAGCGCGAGCCATGGACATAGCACTATGGGTGGAATAGAATATAATGAGGGGGGTTATGTGGAGAAGACAAAAAAGGAGAAAGTCTGACATCAACGAGGCTAATCAATGGGCTATGGAGATGCCCACCGATTGATGTTAATGCAAGGAGTAGGGATTGCGATGCAACGGATGCACTAGAGCTATAAATGTATGAAAGCTCAACAAAATAAACTAAGTGGGTGTGCATCCAACTTGCTTGCTCACCATCGGTGTCAAAACCGGCGGATCTCGGGTAGGGGGTCCCGAACTGTGCGTCTAAGGCGGATGGTAACAGGAGGCAGGGGACACGATGTTTTACCCAGGTTCGGGCCCTCTTGATGGAGGTAAAACCCTACGTCCTGCTTGATTAATATTGATGATATGGGTAGTACAAGAGTAGATCTACCACGAGATCGGAGAGGCTAAACCCTAGAAGCTAGCCTATGGTATGATTGTTTGTATATATCTATCGACTAGCCTGGCCTTGGTTTATATAATGCACCAGAGGCCTAGGATAACAAGAGTCCTAGCCGAATACGCCGGTGGGGAGGAGTCCTTGTCTTGATCACCAAGTCTTGTGGAATCTTCCATGTATGCAGCACTTGTCCGAACTGGCCCATGAGTATACTGCCATGGGGGTCCTCGGCCCAATCTAACAGATCGGGAGACGACGTGGTGAGTACCGCCTAGTCCAGGACACCGTCGGTAGCCCCCTGAACCGGTCTTCAAGTTAGGGACGCTCCTCGATTCTTCCGAACTGTTCTTCATCTTCGGTTGACGGTCTTGAAAACTGGTTCAACAAATCTTCTCATCTTCAATCTTGAGGATCGCCGAAATGCATTCGGCGAGTTTACACGTCGGGTATCCGAGGAGCCCCTTTAAGTTTTCGGCCTTTATCAATGCCTTGTTATTTTTATGCCACACCTCGGGTTTGAAGTTGTTCCCGGGAGGCAATGTCCTCTTGCGTCCGAGCTCTAACGCCGAACTGCATTCGAGGTATCTTTTGCGGCCGAGCACCAATGCCGGACCGCTTCCGAGCTCCAACGCCAGAATGTATCCGAGCTCCAACGTCGAACTATGTCCAAGCTCCAACGCCGGACTGTATCCGAGCTCCAACGCCGGACTATATCCGAGGTGTCATATCACCTTGGTTCAAAAAAGTTGAAGGAGTTTAGCCGAGCTTAATGCCGGAAATGCCCTCTATGGAGCCAGCCACTAGCGCCCGAGCTTTATGCCGGACTGCTTCCGAGGTGGTGCACCACCGCGACTGTGGGCCGATTTTTTGTCAATATTTTTTATTATTGCAATTTATTCTCTGTCGAGATATATAGCCAGTAGCCCTCAAGGTGTGTATCGGTCTAAACCTCGAGATGCACCTGAAGGATGACGTAAGACAGCTGATCCCAGTAGCCGCTGAGACTCAGGTTGATTTGCAAAATCGGCCTGAGGATCAAGTCCTAGCTCGGCAGAATACTTCGGGACACAGAAAGCGGCGTGCTTAGTCCTTGAGACTCAGGTTGGGTGCGGCCGACCAACCTGAGGATCAAAATCTCCTCGGCAACTGTATTGCACTTAAATTTTTCTACATTGAACAGGCAATGCAGTAGCCCCCGAGACACTGGTCGGGTGGCAACACCAGATCAGGGGATCGATGTGCCCCTTTAATATTTGTAAATAATAAGCCCGAAGCCCAGTAGCCCCCGAGCCTTAATGCAGGCACGGGTGGCCGAATTAAGGATCGATATCCATAGTAAAATCACAAATTATGTGTAATGACTCTATGTATCCAAGTACTTTACGTCATTAATGCTCGGATCCGCATTGTACAAAACTTTGTTAACCGACCATCGGCTTCAACCTCCTCGGCCAGAAGCCGGGGAGTGTTTGTCCTACTTTATAAAGCCTTTATGAGGGCAAAGATTTATGACAAACAAGGCAATCTGGCCATACGGTTTTATAAACAAAGGTACGCAGAGAGATATGTTATATTACTGTTTAACATAAGAAATGTCTTGCAAAGAAAATAGTCCCGCTATCGGTTCCTTTCTTTGGGTTGTCATGCTAAGCATGATCATGAAACCTCAGCTTTAATATAAAAGCAAAATATCGAGGATTTTAGTTTGGGAGGTCAGTTAATAGCCCCCGATAGAGTTCGGCGACAGTCGAGGTCAAGCCATAAACACTTCGGCCATTGTTATGAATGGCCCGTCATTTAACACCGTCATCGGATTGCTGACAAGTTTACGCTTATTGTGACAGTCAGTTTTCGGCTTTCTCCACTGAGGTGCTTAATCATGTGAACTGGAAGCACAATCGCAGTGGTTCTCCCTTTGCACACCTAGCCGAACAAAGCGCAACATAGGAGGCAAGCGCAGGAGCCGGGCAACCCAACTATTGACCGAAGACACAATTTGAAACCAATGCATATATAGTGAGATCCAAGAATGTTTTTGCCGAATCTATAAAGGTGTCCGGCATTGCACTGTGAGACTTGTGCTGGAAACACACAAATAGTTTAAAAGTGCCATAAGCTTGGAAAACCAAAAAACGTCAGTAAAAATGTGATGTCCGAACAAGATCAAGTGTTCGGTGCCAATCCAGAAATTGGACTTTAGAACAAAAAGTGCTTCTGTCGTACTTTAACATGACACATCCTATCTCAAGACTTCGACTGGGTCAGCCTACGGCTTCAACCTCCTATCCCGAAGGCGGAGTACTTCCCATTAGGCCAGTTTAGCAAACTAAACTCTAGCGGCTTTGAGAGAGAAATTAGGCTCCCTGGCTAGTGACCACACACTCGTGTCGAAAAAAGGAGTGATAAATAATAATAGTAATAAAAACTTTGCAATGACCAAAAAGAAGAACACTTACTATAAAACGACTCATATAAATTTAAGAGCCCCCAAGTGACTTGGGTAAAAGAATTTTATGTATAATGATTGTATGTACTGAAGTACTAATATCATATCTTTGTTCGACCAAACTTTAAACGCGTCTTAACCGACCGTCGGCTTCTCCATCTTCGGTCAAGGACCGAAAAGTGTTATGTACTCCACCTGTCAAGAATATCGATAGTGTTTCCGATAACCAGGCAACCGGGCCATAAGGCTGTAATAGACAAAGCGCGCTCAGGGAACTTATGCTATATTACAGACGAAGTATAAGAAGCATCTTCGAAGAAAATAGTACCCCCACCGATACCTTTCTTCGGTGCTCATTATTACTATGAGACTTGTGCAATAGATTTTTTGTACTCATGAGTTCCGTTGTGTGCCGACCATGATTGAAAACAATAAGAGCGCTAGCTTTCGGCTTCACCCAGTCTGAGGTCAGAGCTCGGAGGACCTGATCGTGATAATCGCAGAGGTGCTCCCTTTACTCCCTAGCCGAACAATCGGGAACGTAGGGGTAAGCACAGGAGCCAGGCAACCCAGCTTGCAAATCGCTTAAGTCAATATGGTGCATATTGTGGCGTAATACACAAACAAGGAACGAAGCCGTACAAGTATAATCATATGCAAGAGGAAAAGCTTCATAAAGGAAGCCCCCAAATAAACGGGGTATTTGAATATGCGTGTCACAAACAAAGTTTGGATAAGGAAATTTTTTACAAGCAACTTTTTTCAAAAAAAGTATAATGCTTGGTCGAACCAAACACAAGTTAAAAATTAAAACTTTGAGCATGAAAGCAACTTAGCTGGTTAATATTTTTGGCATTGATGACGCGGTTCGAGCTTGATGCGGGACAAGGTTCCATCCCCCAAGCCGGTTCCGAGGTGGCAGAGCGGAGAGCTCGACACGCCGAAGTGGTGACATAGCACGGTCAATGCAGACCGACAGAGTGATGCCGAAGTCCCCGGATCATTTTCCTGTGCACAAAAAATAGTGTAAACCGGAGATAATAGTAATAATAATAATTAAAAAAATTATTGCATAATAAACAATTTATGCAAAGTGAGTAATAAAAGAAATATGGCCTGGCGCCGAAGTCAATGTCGATGCAGGGCGTCGGCGTGATGCGGTAAAGGCGCGGCAAAGCCTGAATTCACAGGTCGGTCCGAGTTCCGGATGCGGCGTTCGCCAGACTATGTACGGAAACTGACCGAACCACCACGTGGCCGTCGTTAATGCGGCCATCATTTGATAGACCTATGTATAGATGGTGGACAAACCAGATTAATAATTCCTTGGGAAAAATAAACCCAAACAAAAAAATACTAGGATTAATAGCACCTAGTTTATTTGTTGTAGCAATCCAAAGAAAAGCGACTCCCAAAATCAGGAATCGATCTGCACACCCATTGCCTGATGGGTGATAAAGCGATGGCCTGGCGATGCTAGCAAAGGTTGGCTCGCTGAGGAAAAGCCCGTGGTCCAGCTAATGCGATGAAGCTGGTCGGCTGGTGACGCCGAAGTCTCCGAAGTAAATTGATGAAGAGATGGTCTAGCCGAGGAGACGGAGCTGGTCAGTAAGGAGACGTTGCAGCTGCCGTGTCAGCCGAGGTGTTGAAGCAGTTCGGCGTGATGAACATCGGCTTAAAGAAGCAACAGTGCGGCCATGCCGACGCAAGTCGTAACTTGTGATGCGGACAATGCAGGTTTGATAAAGTGACCATGCGGCAATGCCTGTGTTCCTGCTCCATGTAATCCGTGGGGCGGCGATGTTGGTGATGATTTATCCTTCGCGATGCCGAATTCTTGTTCGGCTTGCCGAGATGATGATCGAAGGAATTGAGCTCGGCTCAATAAAGCGGCGACGTGTCTAGCGCAGGTCGGCAGCCGTGGAGCAATACCGCCGGACTAGTTTGACACCAGCGTGATGGTGAAGATTACCTCGAAGGAGGCTTAAAATTTTATGGGTACGTGTTTAAAAACAATGCACAATACCATAGTAGAAAATTTCTTAAAAAAGGTTATCCAATATCACGTTCATAAAGAAACATGAATTCGGTTCGGATCCGTATTCACGCAGAAAACATATCCGAAAATTGGTCCACTCATCGGAAGTTTCCCGGAGTTTGAACCGTTGGATCGAGCTGAAATTTGGAGGGATGGTAGATATGGGATTTCCGCAGTAGACGAACGGTTGGATCTTCCAAAGGACCTCTGAGCTGGGCTCTGGAGACCACACCCTAAACTCATCCAGATTCCCGTCCAGATTTGACAGGGCTCCGGTATATCGTAGATTGTCGGAGATTCCTCCATCGGAACTCGACAAAAATTTCCAGGGTCGTTGCAGACTCAATTCCGCACAATTCCACCAAAGGGATCGTCAAAGCGATGCTCTATGAGGTGGTGGCAGCTGATACAAGTTTGCTGTTCAGAAAAACAGCACGGTCGCTCGAGGGCAATGTTGACGTTGAGCCCCCGAGCTCCATGGATGATTCCTCCATGATCTTGATAGATATCGGAGTTGATGTTGATGAAGGCCCTCGTCCGAACATGACGATCGGAGATGGAGCACGGTTTTCGGTCGAGCCAAGGTGACCAGTCGAGCTGGCGACGAATATGCCGGCATCGCAGTTGACCTGCTGACGAGCCATCGATCCTTTTGCCGATCACACAGCGGAACTCTCAATGAAAGCACCAATGTCGGTGTCAAAACCAGCGGATCTCGGGTAGGGAGTCCCGAACTGTGCGTCTAAGGCGGATGGTAACAGGAGGCAGGGGACACGATGTTTTACCCAGGTTTGGGCCCTCTTGATGGAGGTAAAACCCTACGTTCTGCTTGATTAATATTGATGATATGGGTAGTACAAGAGTAGATCTACCACGAGATCGGAGAGGCTAAATCCTAGAAGCTAGCCTATGGTATGATTGTTTGTATATATCTATCGACTAGCCTAGCCTCGGTTTATATAATGCACCAGAGGCCTAGGATAACAAGAGTCCTAGCCGAATACGCCGGTGGGGAGGAGTCCTTGTCTTGATCACCAAGTCTTGTGGAATCTTCCATGTATACAGCAGTTGTCCGAACTGGCCCATGAGTATACGACCATGGGGGTCCTCGGCCCAATCTAACAGATCGGGAGATGACGTGGTGAGTACCCCCTAGTCCAGGACACCGTCACTCACGAAGACCTAGGGCACTTGAGGAGGCCCATTGTTGGAATATACAAGCCAAGTTCTATAATGAAAATTCCCACTAGTATATGAAAGTGACAAAACAAGAGACTCTCTATCATGAAGATTACGGTGCTACTTTGAAGCACAAGTGTGGTAAAGGATAGTAACATTGTCCCTTCACTCTTTTTCTTTCATTTTTTTATTTGGCCTTTCTCTTTTTTTCCTCACTTGGGACAATGCTCTAGAAAATGATGATCATCACACTTCTATTTATTTACAACTCGATACTAGAACAAAGATGACTCTATGTGAATGCCTCCGGCGGTGTACTGGGATATGCAATGAACCAAGAGTGACATGCATGAAAGAATTATGAATGGTGGCTTTGCCACAAATACTATGTCAACTACATGATCATGCTAAGCAATATGACAATGATGAATGTGTCATGATGAACGGAATGATGGAAAGTTGCATGGCAATATATCTCGGAATGGCTATGGAAATGCCATAATAGGTAGGTATGGTGGCTGTTTTGAGGAAGATATAAGGAGGTTTATGTGTGAAAGAGCGTATCATATCACGGGGTTTGGATGCACCGGCGAAGTTTGCACCGACTCTCAATGTGAGAAAGGGCAATGCATGGTACCGAAGAGGCTAGCAAGGATGGAAGGGTGAGAGTGCGTATAATCCATGGACTCAACATTAGTCATAAAGAACTCACATACTTATTGCAAAAATCTACAAGTCATCAAAAACCTCGGCACTACACGAATGCTCCTAGGGGGATAGATTGGTAGGAAAAGACCATCGCTCGTCCCCGACCACCACTCATAAGGAAGACAACCAAATAACACCTCATGTTTCAAATTTCTTGCATAACGTTTACCATACGTGCATGCTACGGGACTTGAAAACCTCAACACAAGTATTTCTCAATTTTACAACTACTCAACTAGCATGACTTTGATATTATTACCTCCATATCTCAAAATAATCATCAAGCATCAAACTTTTCTTAGTATTCAACACACTCATAAGAAAGTTTTATTATTAATCTTGCATACCAAGCATATTAGGATTTTAAGCAAATTACCATGCTATTAAGACTCTCAAAATAATATAAGTGAAGCATGAGAGAACAATAGTTTCTATAAAACAAATCCACCACCGTGCTCTAAAAGATATAAGTGAAGCACTAGAGCAAAACTATAAAGCTCAAAAGATATAAGTGAAGCACATAGAGTATTCTATTAAATTACAAATCATGTATGGCTCTCTCAAAGGTGTGTACAGCAAGGATGATTGTGGTAAACTAATAAGCAAAGACTCAAATCATAAAAGACGCTCCAAGCAAAACACATATCATGTGGTGAATAAAAATATAGCTCCAAGTAAAGTTATCGATAGAAGTAGACAAAAGAGGGGATGCCTTTCTGGGCATCCCCAAGCTTTGGATTTTAGGTGTCCTTAGATTATATTAGGGGTGCCATGGGCATACCCAAGCTTACGCTCTTGCCACTCCTTGTTCCATAATCCATCAAATCTTTACCCAAAACTTGAAAACTTCACAACACAAAACTCAAAGTAGAAAATCTCGTGAGCTCCGTTAGCGAAAGAAAACAAAAGACCACTTTAAGGTACTGTAATGAACTCATTATTTATTTATATTGGTGTTAAACCTACTGTATTCCAACTTCTCTATGGTTTATAAACTATTTTGCTAGCCATAGATTCATCAAAATAAGCAAACAACACACGAAAAACAGAATCTGTCAAAAACAAAACAGTCTGTAGTAATCTGTGGCTAGCGCAACATCTGGAACACCAAAAATTCTAAAATAAAATTCTGGACGTGAGGAATTTATCTATTAATCATCTGCAAAAAGAATTAACTAAATATTACTTTCCAATTAAAAATGACAGCAGTTCTCGTGAGTGCTAAAGTTTCTGTTTTTTACAGCAAGTTCAATCAAGACTTTCCCCAAGTGTTCCCAACGGTTCTACTTGGCACAAACACTAATTAAACACAAAAAACACAACTAAAACAGAGTCTAGATAATTTATTTATTACTAAACAGGAGCAAAAAGCAAGGAATAAAAATAAAATTGGGTTGCCTCCCAACAAGCGCTATCGTTTAACGCCCCTAGCTAGGCATAACAAGCAAGAATAGATCTAGGTATTGCTATCTTTGGTAGGCAATTCTCCGATGAGGCATCTATTTCCCTTAGGAATTTCTTTCTTTCTAGTGATTATCAAACTCTTAGGCAAAAGATCAAAAAATTCATTTGTAGCAATTGGTTCCTTAATGATAGCAAAAAGATTGGGATGAATACTTATAGATTTAAGATCCGCAGTTTCCTTACTAGATGATTCACCCTTATTTTTAGTAACACACATAAGCTTGGAAATTTTAGTAGGAGGACTTGGAGTATTCTTTACGGAAGAAAAGCGGTTCCCAAGTTTGTAATGATACCCTCAAGTTTATCAATTCTAGTAGAATCTAAGTTTATCTTCTCATTAACTATGGGTTCCTTTTCCTTAATATTTTTCAAAGTCATTCCTACCTTAGATCCATATTGAGTAATTTGATTGTGGATCTTTTTATCTAGATTTTGAATTAATTCAATAGTAACAACTTTATTTTCAATAATTTCAAGTCTTTGCATAACATGCTCCAAAGTTAACATAGTTCCATTAACCAAAAGAGGTGGTGAGCCAAATAAATCTAACATAGCATTATAAGAATCAAAAGTATGGCTACCCAAGAAATTCCCTCTGGTAATGGTATAGAGGATATATCTATACCAAGGATTAACACCTACATAAAAATTGCGGAGAAAAACTGAAGTAGATTGCTTCCTGGTAGATCTATTTTGAGCATTGCAAATTCTATACCAAGCATCTTTTAGATTTTCTCCCTCCCTTTGTTTAAAATTTAGAACTTCATTCTCGGGAGACAACGGAGAAGATATGAGACTAGCCATGACGACAAGCATACAAACTAACACACAAGCAAACAAGAGCAAATGGGCAAAAGAGGCAAATAGAGAGGGAGGATAGAGAGAGAGAGGGCGAATAAAATGGCAAGGGTGAAGTGGGGGAGAGGAAAATGAGAGGCAAACGACAAATAATGTAATGCGGGAGATAGGGATTGTGATGGGTACTTGGTATGTTGACTTTTGCGCAGACTCCCCGGCAACGGCGCCAGAAATTCTTCTTGCTACCTCCTAAGCACTGCGTTGGATTTCCCCAAAGAGGAAGGGATGATGCAGCAAAGTAGCATAAGTATTTTCCTCAGTTTTTGAGAACCAAGGTATCAATCCAGTAGGAGGCTACACTCGAGTCCCTCGTACCTACACAAAAACAATAGCTCAACGCAACCAACGCGCTTAGGGGTTGTCAACCCCTTCACGGTCACTTACGAAAGTGAGATCTGATAGAAATAATAAATAATATTTTTTTGGTATTTTTGGTATAGAGATGCAAAGTAAATAAAGTAAAAGCAAGGCAATGGTAAAGTTATGGAGATTGATATGATGAGAAAGAGACCCGGGGCCATAGGTTTCACTAGTGGCTTCTTTCAAGAGCATAAGTATTCTACGGTGGGTGAACAAATTACCGTTGAGCAATTGACGGAATTGAGCATAGTTATGAGAATATCTAGGTATGATCATGTATATAGGCATCACGTCCGAGACAAGTAGACTGAAATGATTCTGCATCTACTACTATTACTCCACTCATCGATCGCTATCCATCATGCATCTAGAGTATTAAGTTAAAAACAGAGTAACGCCTTAAGCAAGATGACATGATGTAGAGGGATAAACTCATGCAATATGATAAAAACCCCATCTTGTTATCCTCGATGGCAACAATACAATACGTGCCTTGCTGCCCCTTCTGTCACTGGGAAAGGACACCACAAGATTGAACCCAAAGCTAAGCACTTCTCCCATGGCAAGAACAACCAATCTAGTAGGCCAAACCAAACTGATAATTCGAAGAGACTTGCAAAGATAACTAATCATGCATAAAAGAATTGAGAGAAGATTCAAATATTATTCATAGATAGACTTGATCATAAACCCACAATTCATCGGTCTCAACAAACACACCACAAAAAGAAGATTACATCGAATAGATCTCCACGAGAGAGGGGGAGAACATTGTATTAAGATCCAAAAAGAGAGAAGAAGCCATCTAGCTACTAGCTATGGACCCGTAGGTCTGAAGTAAACTACTCACACTTCATCGGAGGGGCTTGGATGATGATGTAGAAGCCATCCGTGATTGATGCCCCCTCCGGTGGAGCTCCGAAACAGGCCCCAAGATGGGATCTCGTGGATACAGAAAGTTGCGGCGGTGGAATTAGGTTTTTGGCTCCGTCCCCAATCGTTTGGGGGTACGTGTATATATATAGGAGGAAGAAGTACGTCGGTGGAGCTTCAAGGGGCCCACAAGGCAGGGGGGCGCGCCCTAGGGGGGCGCCCCCTCCCCTCGTGAGCACCTCGTGGCTTTCTTGATGGAGGGTCCAAGTCTCCTGGATCTTATCTAATGAGAAAAATCATGTTTCTGAAGGTTTCATTCCGTTTGGACTCCGTTTGATATTCCTTTTCTTCGAAACCCTAAAACATGCAAAAAATAGCAATTCTGGGCTGGGCCTTTGGTTAATAGGTTAGTTCCAAAAATAATATAAAAGTGGAAAATAAAGCCCAATAATGTCTAAAACAGTAGATAATATAGCATGGAGCAATCAAAAATTATAGATACGTTGGAGACGTATCAGTGTGTACAGCAAGGTTGATTGTGGTAAACTAAAAAGTAAAGACTCAAATCATACAAGACGCTCCAAGCAAAACACATATCATGTGGTTAATAAAAAAATAGCTCCAAGTAAAGTTACAGATAGAAGTAGACGAAAGAGGGGATGCCTTCCGGGGCATCCCCAAGCTTTGGCTTTTAGGTGTGCTTAGATTATCTTGGGGGTGCCATGGGCATCCCCAAGCTTTGGCTTTTAGGTGTGCTTAGATTATCTTGGGGGTGCCATGGGCATCCCCAAGCTTAGGCTCTTGCCACTCCTTGTTCCATAATCCATCAAATCTTTACCCAAAACTTGAAAACTTCACAACACAAAACTCAAAGTAGAAAATCTCGTGAGCTCCGTTAGCGAAAGAAAACAAAAGACCACTTCAAGGTACTATAATGAACTCATTATTTATTTATATTGGTGTTAAACCTACTGTATTCCAACTTCTCTATGGTTTATAAACTATTTTGCTAGCCATAGATTCATCAAAATAAGCAAACAACACACGAAAAAACAGAATCTGTCAAAAACAGAACAGACTGTAGTAATCTGTAGCTAGCGCAAGATCTGAAACCCCAAAAATTATAAAATAAATTTCTGGACATGAGGAATTTATATATTAATCATCTGAAAAAAGAATTAACTAAATATCACTTTCCAAATAAAAGTGGCAGCAGTTCTCGTGAGCGCTAAAGTTTCTGTTTTTTACAGCAAGTGTAACAGGACTTTCCCCAAGTCTTCCCAACGGTTCTACTTGGCACAAACACTAATTAAGCACAAAAAACACAACCAAAATAGAGGCTAGATAAATTATTTATTACTAAACAGGAGCAAAAATCAAGGAATAAAAATAAAATTGGGTTGCCTCCCAACAAGCGCTATCGTTTAACGCCCCTAGCTAGGCATAACAAGCAAGGATAGATCTAGGTATTGCCATAATAATAAGATAGATCATTAAAACTCATTTCATATTCTCTACGTTTGGCAGCAAGTTTTCTTTGAGGCAAACAAAAGTAATCAAAAGGGCTAAATTTAATGGGGCAAAAGTCCCCAAGATCAACCTTAGGAGGTATAGGTTCCTCCTTTGGTCCTTCGTATTGCACAACCAATTCATCATTGTAAGCATTCTTTTGACAGAACTTTGTGAGCCTATATTCAAGAGAATATCCTAGTTAATTATTTCAAATAGCCAAATCATCATTAAGTTCAGAAATTCTATCAACTAAAACATTGGTAGGAACCCTTTTTCTAAGATTTTCATTGAAAACAACATAGTCTAGAGATTGAAAACGCATTATTTCTTCTTGATCAAAGAGGATGGCCTCTATGGGAGGATGACAAGCGTCCACCCTATAATGCGCAAAGATTTCTTTGGCCTCTTTTATTATGAATCTAAACCCATGATCCAAAAAGATAGTAGCGACACGCTTAACAGAAGAATGCTCAATGTTAGAAAATTCTAGGAAAATCCTTTGTATGCAAGGGTGCATGTGCATGAATTGTCTTTCAAGTTTAACTACAAGCATGGCAATAGTGTTCACAAGACTACTAGTTCTATGAAGGATGGAACTACCCATATAAGGTAAAGCACCGACACAAGTAAAGAAATCTTGAATAACTCCTTTTCCAACAATATTACCACTACCAACACGGATTTTTTTGTATGTAAGATGGGTGGTTCTTTAGCAGGAGCATCAGAATTTTTCATGATATTATTATTGTCCATATCGACAATAATTTCCCCAATTTCAGACATAGAGGCAGAAGGTAAGGTACTAGCCATAACGACAAGCAAACGAACTAACGCACAAGCAAACAAAAAAACGGGCAAAAAAAGGCAAACGGGAAAGAGAAGGAGGATAGAGAGAGAGGGTGAATAAAACGGCAAGGGTGAAGTGGGGGAGAGGAAAACGAGAGGCAAATGGCAAATGATGTAATGCGGGAGATAAGGGTATGTGATGGGTACTTGGTATATTGACTTTTGCGTAGACCTCCCCAGCAACGGCGCTAGAAATCCTTCTTGCTACCTCTTGAGCACTGCGTTGGTTTTCCCCGAAGAGGAAGGGATGATGCAGCAAAGTAGCATAAGTATTTCCCTCAGTTTTTGAGAACCAAGGTATCAATCCAGTAGGAGGCTACGCGCCAGTCCCTCGTACCTGCACAAAATAAATAAATCCTCGCAACCAACGCGATAAGAGGTTGTCAATCCCTACATGGCCACTTACGAGAGTGAGATCTGATAGATATGATAAGATAATATTTTTGGTATTTTTGAGATAAAGATGCAAAGTAAAATAAAAGCAAAGTAAAAAGCAAAGGAAATAACTAAGTATTGGGAGATTAATATGATGAAGTTAGACCCGGGGGCCATAGGTTTCACTAGTGACTTCTCACGAGAGCATAAGTATTCTATGGTGGGTGAACAAATTATTGTTGAGCAATTGACAGAATTGAGCATAGTTATGAGAATATCTAGGTATGATCATGTATATAGGCATCACGTTCGAGACAAGTAGACCGACTCCTGCCTGCATCTACTACTATTACTCCACTCATCGACCGCTATCCAGCATGCATCTAGAGTATTAAGTTAATGAAAACAGAGTAACACCTTAAGCAAGATGATATGATGTAGAGGGATAAACTCATGCAGTATGATGAAAACCCCATCTTGTTATCCTCGATGGCAACAATACAATACGTGCCTTGTTGCCCCTACTGTCACTGGGAAAGGACACCGCAAGATTTAACCCAAAGCTAAGCACTTCTCCCATTGCAAGAAAGATCAATCTAGTAGGCCAAACCAAACTGATAATTCGAAGAGACTTGCAAAGATAACCAATCATACATAAAAGAATTCAGAGAAGATTCAAATATTGTTCATATATAGACTTGATCATAAACCCACAATTCATCGGTCTCAGCAAACACACCGCAAAAAGAAGATTACATCGAATAGATCTCCACAAGAGAGGGGAGAACATTGTATTGAGATCCAAAAAGAGAGAAGAAGCCATATAGCTACTAACTATGGACCCGTAGGTATGAGGTAAACTACTCACACTTCATCGGAGGGCTATGGTGATGATGTAGAAGCCCTCCGTGGTCGATGCCCCCTCCGGCGGAGCTCCGGAACAGGCCCCAAGATGGGATCTCATGGATACATAAAGTTGCGGCGGTGGAATTAGGGTTTTGGCTTCGTATCTGATCGTTTGGCGATACGTAGGTATATATAGGAGGAAGGAGTACGTCGGTGGAGCAACAGGGGGCCCACGATGGTGGAGGGCACGCTTGGGGGGGGGGGGGGTAGGCGCGCCCCCTACCTCGTGGCCCCCTCTTTTGTTTCTTGACATAGGGTCCAAGTCCCCTGGATCACGTTCGGTGAGAAAATCACGTTCCCGAAGGTTTCATTTCGTTTGGACTCCGTTTGATATTCCTTTTCTTTGAAACCCTGAAATAGGCAAAAAAACAACAATTCTGGGTTGGGCCTCCGATTAATAGGTTAGTCCCAAAAATAATATAAAAGTGGATAATAAAGCCCAATAATGTCAAAAATAGTAGATAATATAGCATGGAGCAATCAAAAATTATAGATACGTTGGAGACGTATCACACGTACATCTATTCCCTATAACCCTAGCGTCATCGAACCTTAAGTGTGCAGACCCTACGGGTTCGGGAGGCATGCAGACATGACTGAGACATCTCTCCGGCCAATAGCCAACAGCGGGATCTGGATACCCATGTTGGCTCCCACATGCTCCATAATGATCTCATCGGATGAACCATGATGTCAAGGATTCAATCAATCCCGTATACGATTCCCTTTGTCTACCGGTATAGCACTTGCCCGAGATTCGATCATCGGTATACCGATACCTTGTTCAATCTCGTTATGACAAATCTCTTTACTCGTTCCGCAACACATCATCCCATGATCAACTCCTTGATCACACTGAGCTCATTATGATGATGTCCTACCGAGTGGGCCTAGAGACACCTCTCCGTCATACGGAGTGACAAATCCCAGTCTCGATTCGTGCCAACCCAACAGATACTTTCAGGGATACCCGCAGTGTACCTTTATAGCCACCCAGTGACGTTTGGCACACCCAAAGTACTCCTACGATATCCGGGAGTTGCACAATCTCATGGTCTAAGGAAAAAGATACTTGACATTAGAAAAGCTTTAGCAGACAAACTACACGATCTTGTGCTATGCTTAGGATTGGGTCTTGTCCATCACATCATTCTCCTAATGATGTGATCCCGTTATCAATGACATCCAATGTCCATGGTTAGGAAACCGTAACCATCTATTGATCAACGAGCTAGTCAACTAGAGGCTCACTATGGACATGTTGTGGTCTATATATTCACAAATGTATTACGATTTCCGGATAACACAATTATAGCATGAACAAGGAAATATAATAATAACCATTTTATTATTGCCTCTAGGGCATATTTCCAACAGTCTCCCACTTGCACTAGAGTCTAACCTAGTTACATTGTGATGAATCAAACACCCATAGAGTTTTGGTGTTGATCATGTTTTGCATGTGGAAGAGGTTTAGTCAACGGATCTGCGACATTCAGGTCCGTATGCACTTTACAAATCTCTATGTCTCCATCTTGAACATTTTCACGAATGGAGTTGAAGCGGTGCTTGATATGCCTGGTCTTCTTGTGAAACGTGGGCTCCTTGGCAAGGGCAATAGCTCCAATGTTGTCACAGAAGAGAGTCATCGGGCCCGGCGCATTGGGAATAACTCGTAGGTCGGTAATGAACTCCTTCATCCAGATTGCTTCATGTGCTGCCTCCGAGGCTGCCATGTACTCCGCTTCACATGTAGATCCTGCCACGACGCTTTGCTTGCAACTGCACCAGCTGACTGCCCCACCATTCAAAATATACACGTATCCGGTTTGTGACTTGGAGTCATCCAGATCTGTGTCAAAACTAGCGTCGACGTAACCCTTTACGACGAGCTCTTTGTCACCTCCATAAACGAGAAACATATCCTTAGTCCTCTTCAGGTACTTCAGGATATTCTTGACCGCTGTCTGGTGTTCCATGCCGGGATTACTTTGGTACCTTCCTACCAAACTTACGGCAAGGTTTACATCAAGTCTGGTACACAGCATGGCATGCATAATAGACCCTATGGCCGAGGCATAGGGGATGACACTCATCTTTTCTCTATCTTCTGTCGTGGTTGGGAATTGAGCGGTGCTCAATCTCACACCTTGCAATACAGGCAAGAACCCCTTCTTGGACTGATCCATATTGAACTTCTTCAATATCTTGTCAAGGTACGTGCTTTGTGAAAGACCAATGAGGCATCTCGATCTATCTCTATAGATCTTGATGCCTAATATGTAAGCAGCTTCTCCAAGGTCCTTCATTGAAAAACACTTATTCAAGTAGGCCTTTATGCTTTCCAAGAGTTCTATATCATTTCCCATCAATATTATGTCATCCACATATAATATGAGAAATGCTACAAAGCTCCCACTCACTTTCTTGTAAACACAGGCTTCTCCATAAATCTGCGTAAACCCAAACGCTTTGATCATCTCATCAAAACGAATGTTTCAACTGTGAGATGCTTGCACCAGCCCATAGATCGAGCATTGGAGCTTGTGTACCTTGTCAGTATTCTTAGGATCAACAAAACCTTCTGGCTGCATCATATACAATTCTTCCTTAAGGAAACCATTAAGGAATGCCGTTTTGACGTCCATTTGCCATATCTCATAATCATAGAATGCGGCAATTGCTAACATGATTCGGACAGACTTCAGCTTCGCTACGGGTGAGAAGGTCTCATCGTAGTCAACCCCTTGAACTTGTCGATAACCCTTAGCGACAAGCCGAGCCCTATAGATGGTTACATTACCATCCGCGTCTGTCTTCTTCTTAAAGATCCATTTATTTTCTATGGCTCGCCGATCATCAGGCAAGTCAGTCAAAGTCCATACTTTGTTTTCATACATGGATCCTATCTTGGATTTCATGGCTTCAAGCCATTTGTCAGAATCTGGGCCCGCCATCGCTTCTTCATAGTTCGAAGGTTCACCATTGTCTAACAACATGATTTCCAGGACAGGGTTGCCGTACCACTCTGGTGCAGAACATGTCCTTGTGAACCTACAAAGTTCAGTAGCAACTTGATCTGAAGTTTCATGATCATCATCATTAACTTCCTCTCTAGTCGGTGCAGGCACCACAAAAACATTTTTCTTGAGCTGCACTACTCTCCGGTTCAGGAGGCAATACTTCATCAAGTTCTACTTTCCTCCCACTTACTTCTTTCGAGAGAAACTCTTTCTCTAGAAAGGATCCATTCTTGGCAACAAAGATCTTGCCTTCGGATCTGAGGTAGAAGGTATACCCAATAGTTTCCTTAGGGTATCCTATGAAGACGCATTTTTCCGATCTGGGTTCGAGCTTTTTAGGTTGAAGTTTCTTGACATAAGCATCGCATCCCCAAACTTTCACAAACGATAGCTTAGGTTTCTTCCCAAACCATAATTCATACGGTGTCGTCCCAACGGATTTCGACGGAGCCCTATTTAAAGTGAATGAGGCAGTCTCTAAAGCATAACCCCAAAATGATAGCGGTAGGTCGGTAAGAGACATCATGGATCACACCATATCCAATAGAGTGCGATTTTGATGTTCAGACACACCATTACGCTGAGGTGTTCCAGGCGGCGTGAGTTGTGAAACAATTCCACATTTCCTTAAGTGTGTGCCAAATTTGTGACTCAAATATTCTCCCCACGATCTGATCGTAAGAACTTGATTTTCCTGTCATGTTGATTCTCAACATCACTCTGAAATTCCTTGAACTTTTCAAAGGTCTCAGACTTGTGTTTCATTAAGTAGACATACCCATATCTACTTAAGTCATCAGTGAGAGTGAGAACATAACGATAACCACCGCGAGCCTCAATGCTCATTGGACCGCACACATCAGTATGTATGATTTCCAATAAGTTGGTTGCTTGCTCCATTGTTCCGGAGAATGGAGTCTTGGTCATTTTTCCCATGAGGCATGGTTCGCACGTGTCAAATGATTCATAATCAAGAGACTCCAAAAGTCCATCTGCATGGAGTTTCTTCATGCGTTTGACACCAATGTGACCAAGGCGGCAGTGCCACAAGTATTGGGACTATCATTATCAACCTTACATCTTTTGGCATTCACACTATGAATATGTGTAACATCACGTTCGAGATTCAACAAGAATAAACCATTGACCAGCGGGGCATGACCATAAAACATATCTCTCATATAAATAGAACAACCATTATTCTCAGATTTAAATGAGTAGCCATCTCACATTAAACGAGATCTAGATGCAATGTTCATGCTTAAAGCTGGTACTAAATAAAAATTATTGAGGTTTAAAACTAATCTCGTAGGTAAATGTAGAGGTAGTGTGCCGATGGAGATCACATCGACCTTGGAACCATTCCCGACGCGCATCGTCACCTCGTCCTTTGCCAGTCTCCGCTTTTTCCGCAGCTCCTGTTTTGAGTTACAAATATGAGCAACCGCACCGGTATCAAATACCCAGGAGCTACTACGAGCGCTGGTTAGGTACACATCAATAACATGTATATCACATATACCTTTGGTATTGTCGGCATTCTTATCCGCTAAGTACTTGGGGCAGTTCCGCTTCCAGTGACCATTTCCCTTGCAATAAAAGCACTCAGTCTCAGGCTTGGGTCCATGCTTTGGCTTCTTCCCGGCAACTGGCTTACCGGTCGTGGCAACTCCCTTGCCATCCTTCTTGAAGTTCTTCTTACCCTTGTCTTTCTTGAACTTAGTGGTTTTATTCACCATCAACACTTGATGTTCCTTTTTGATCTCCACCTCCGCTGATTTCAGCATTGAATATACCTCAGGAATGGTCTTTTCCATCCCCTGCATATTGAAGTTCATCACAAAGCTCTTGTAGCTAGGTGGGAGCGACTGAAGGATTCTGTCAACGACCGCATCATCCGGGAGATTAACTCCTAGCTGAGATAAGCGGTTGTGCAACCCAGACATTTTGAGTATGTGCTCGCTGACAGAACTATTCTCCTCCATATTACAACTGTAGAACTTGTCGGAGACTTCATATCTCTCGACCCGGGCATGAGCTTGGAAAACCATTTTCAGCTCTTGGAACATCTCATATGCTCCGTGCTGCTCAAAACTCTTTTGAAGCCCCGGTTCTAAGCTGTAAAGCATGCCGCACTGAACCAGGGAGTAATCATCACTACGCGACTGCCAGGCGTTCATAACGTCTTGAGTTGCTGGGAAAACAGGTGCATCACCTAGCGGTGCTTCAAGGACATATGCTTTCTTGGCAGCTATGAGGATAATCCTCAGGTTACGGACCCAGTCCGTGTAGTTGCTACCATCGTCTTTCAGCTTGGCTTTCTCTAGGAATGCGTTGAAGTTGAGGGCAACATTAGCGTGGGCCATTTGATCTACAAGACATATTGCAAAGTTTTAGACTATGTTCATGATAATTAAGTTCATCTAATCAAATTATATAATGAACTCAGATAGACATCCCTCTAGTCATCTAAGTGATACATGATCCAAGTCAACTAGGCTGTGTCCGATCATCACGTGAGACGGACTAGTCATCATCGGTGAACATCTTCATGTTGATCGTATCTTCTATACGTCTCATGTTCGACCTTTTGGTCTTCCGTGTTCCGAGGCCATGTCTGTACATGCTAGGCTCGTCAAGTTAACCTAAGTGTATTGCGTGTGTAAATCTGGCTTACACCCGTTGTATGCGAACAACGGACCTTAGCAACGGTGCACAGTTAGGGGGAACACAATTGATGTCTACTACACAACCTTCTTCTTGTAGACGTTGTTGGGCCTCCAAGTGCAGAGGTTTGTAGGATAGTAGCAATTTTCCCTCAAGTGGATGACCTAAGGTTTATCAATCCGTAGGAGGCGTAGGATGAAGATGGTCTCTCTCAAGCAACCCTGCAACCAAATAACAGAGTCTCTTGTGTCCCCAACACACCCAATACAATGGTAAATTGTATAGGTGCACTAGTTCGGCGAAGAGATAGTGACACAAGTGGTATATGTATGGTAGATAAAGGTTTTTGTAATCTGAAAATATAAAAACAGCAAGGTAACTAATGATAAAAGTGAGTTTAAACGGTATTGCAATGCTAGGAAACAAGGCCTAGGGTTCATACTTTCACTAGCGCAAGTCATCTCAACAATAATAACATAATTGGATCACATAACTATCCCTCAACATGCAACAAAGAGTCACTCCAAAGTCACTAATAGCGGAGAACAAACAAAGAGATTATGGTAGGGTACGAAACCACCTCAAAGTTATTATTTCCAATCAATCCGTTGGGTTATTCCTATAAGTGTCACAAACAGCCCTAGAGTTCGTACTAGAATAACACCTTAAGACACAAATCAACCAAAACCCTAATGTCACCTAGATACTCCAATGTCACCTCAAGTATCCATGGGTATGATTATACGATATGCATCACACAATCTCATATTCATATATTCAACCAACACATAGAACCTCAAAGAGTGCCCCAAAGTTTCTACCAGAGAATCACGACGAAAACGTGTGCCAACCCCTATGCATAGGTTCATGGGCGGAACCCGCAAGTTGATGACCAAAACATACATCAAGTGAATCACGTGATATCCCATTGTCACCGCAGATACGCACGACAAGACATACATTAAGAGTTCTCAAATCTTTAAAGACTCAATCCGATAAGATAACTTCAAAGGGAAAACTCAATCCATTACAAGAGAGTAGAGGGGGGAGAAAACATCATAAGATCCAACTATAATAGCAAAGCTCCCAATACATCAAGATCGTATCACCTCAAGAACACGAGAGAGAGAGAGAGAGAGATCAAACACATAGCTACTGGTACATACCCTCAGCCCCGAGGGAGAACTACTCCCTCCTCGTCATGGAGAGCACCAGGATGATGAAGATGGCCACCGGAGAGGGATTCCCCCTTCCGGCAGGGTGCCGGAATAGGTCTAGATTGGCTTTCGGTGGCTACGGAGGCTTCTAGCGGCGGAACTCCTGATCTATTGTGTTCCCCGATTGTTTTAGGGTATATGGAGATATATAGGAGAAGAAGTGCGCCAGGGGGGGCAAGAGGGGCCCACGAGGGTGGAGGGCGCGCCCAGGGGGGTGGGTGCCCCCCTTGCCTCGTGGCTTCCTCGTTGATCCCCTGACGTGCACTCCAAGTCTTCTGGGCTTCTTCTGATCCAAAAATAAGTTCCGTGAAGTTTCAGGCCAATTGGACTCCGTTTGATTTTCCTTTTCTGCGATATTCTAAAACAAGGAAAAAACAGAAACTGACACTGGGCTCTGGGTTAATAGGTTAGTCCCAAAAATCATATAAAATAGCATATAAATGCATATAAAACATCCAAGGTTGATAATATAATAGCATGGAACAATAAAAAATTATAGATACGTTGGAGACGTATCAGCATCCCCAAGCTTAATTCTTGCTCGTCCTCGACTAGGTAAATGATAAAAACAGATTTTTTGATGTGGAATGCTACCTAACATATTTCTCTAAGTAATTCTCTTCATTTTGGCATGAATGTTCAGATCCATAAGATTCAAGACAAAAGTTTAATATTGACATAAAAATAATAATACTTCAAGCATACTAATAAAGCAATCATGTCTTCTCAAAATAACATGGCCAAAGAAAGTTATCCCTACAAAATCATATAGTCTGGCTATGGTCTATCTTCACCACACAAAGTATTTAAACCATGCACAACCCCGATGACAAGCCAAGCAATTGTTTCATACTTTTGATGTTCTCAAACTTTTTCAGTCTTCACGCAATACATGAGCGTGAGCCATGGACATAGCACTATAGGTGGAATAGAATGGTGGTTGTGGAGAAGACAAAAAGGAGAAGATAGTCTCACATCAACTAGGCGTATCAACGGGCTATGGAGATGCCCATCAATAGATATCAATGTGAGTGAGTAGGGATTGCCATGCAACGGATGCACTAGGGCTATAAGTGTATGACAGCTCAAAAAGAAACTAAGTGGGTGTGCATCCAACTTGCTTGCTCACGAAGACCTAGTGCATTTTGAGGAAGCTCATCATTGGAATATACAAGCCAAGTTCTATAATGAAAGATTCCCACTAGTATATGAAAGAGACAACATAGGAGACTCTCTATCATGAAGATCATGGTGCTACTTTGAAGCAGAAGTGTGGTAAAAGGATAGTAGCATTGCCCCTTCTCTCTTTTTCTCTCATTTTTTTATTTTTTTATTCGGGCCTTCTCTTTTTTTATGGCCTATTTTCTCTTCTTTTTTTATTTGGGCTTCTTTGGCCTCTTTTATTTATTTATTTTCGTTCGGAGTCTCATCCCGACTTGTGGGGGAATCATAGTCTCCATCTTCGTTTCCTCACCGGGACAATGCTCTAATAATGATGATCATCACACTTTTATTTACTTACAACTCGATACTTGAACAAAGTATGGCTCTATATGAATGCCTCCGGCGGTGTACCGGGATGTGCAATGACTCATGAGTGACATGTATGAAAGAATTATGAACGGTGGCTTTGCCACAAATACGATGTCAACTACATGATCATGCAAAGCAATATGACAATGATGAAGCGTGTCATAGCAAACTGAACGATGGAAAGTTGCATGGCAATATATCTCGGAATGGATATGGAAATGCCATAATAGGTAGGTATGGTGGCTGTTTTGAGGAAGGTATGGTGGGTTTATGGTACCGCCAAAAGTTGCGCGGTACTAGAGAGGCTAGCAATGGTGGAAGGGTGAGAGTGCGTATAATCCATGGACTCAACATTAGTCATAAAGAACTCACATACTTATTGCAAAAATCTACAAGTCATCAAAAACCTCGGCACTACGTGCATGCTCCTAGGGGGATAGATTGGTAGGAAAAGACCATCGCTCGTCCCCGACCGCCACTCATAAGGAAGACAATCAATAAATAAATCATGCTCCGACTTCATCACATAACGGTTCACCATACGTGCATGCTACGGGAATCACAAACTTTAACACAAGTATCTCTCAAATTCACAACCACTCACTAGCATGACTCTAATATCACCATCTTCATATCTCAAAACAATTATCAAGTATCAAACTTCTCTTATTATTCAATGCACTTCATATGAACGTTTTTATTATATCCCTCTTGGGTGCCCATCATATTAGGACTAGTTTCGTAACCAAAGGAAACTACCATGCTGTTCTAAAGACTCTCAAAACAATATAAGTGAAGCACGAGAGTTCATCTATTTCTTCAAAATAAAACCACCACCGTGCTCTAAAAGATATAAGTGAAGCACTAGAGCAAATGACAAACTACTCCAAAAGATATAAGTGAAGATCAATGAGTAGTCGAATAATTATGCAACTATGTGAAGATTCTCTAACATTTAATAATTTCAGATCTTGGTATTTTATTCAAATAGCAAGCAAAGCAAAATAAAATTATGCTCCAAGCAAAACACATATCATGTGGTACATAAAAATATAGCTCCAAGTAAAGTTTCCGATGAACGAAGACGAAAGAGGGGATGCCTTCCGGGGCATCCCCAAGCTTAGGCTTTTGGTTGTCCTTGAATTTTACCTTGGGGTTCCTTAGGCATCCCCAAGCTTAGGCTCTTGCCACTCCTTATTCTATAGTCCATCGAATCTTTACCCAAAACTTGAAAAGTTCACAACACAAAACTTAAGAGAAAACTCGTAAGCTCCGTTAGCGAAAGAAAACAAAACACCACTTCAAGGTACTATAATGAACTCATTATTAATTTATATTGGTGTTAAACCTACAGTATTCCAACTTTTGTATGGTTTATAAACTCTTTTACTAGCCATAGATTCATTAAAATAAGCAAACAACACACGAAAAACAGAATCTGTTAAAAACAGAACAGTCCGTAGTAATCTGTAACTAACGCAAACTTCTAGAACCCCAAAAATTCTAAAATAAATTGATGGACGTGAGGAATTTATCTATTAATCATCTGCGAAAAGAATTAACTAAATAGCTGTAACATCCCAAGTTTTCAATTTGGAATGTTATACATTAGATCATCATTGCATATCGTATTTATTTGCATTTTGGTTGATCCTAGAAATTCTATGCAACTCAAGGACCCTCGGAGAGAGTTGGGGATTTCGTTATTTTTCATATTTGAGTTTTCTCAAATTTTGAAAATAGGATCATTTGATTTTATTTATTTTATCTTCAATTATTTCTATTATAAAAATATGAGAGAGGGAATAAAATGAATTTCCCAAAATAAATAATATTGAAGATTTAATAATCAAATAAAATAAGATTTTATTTTGGATTTATTTGCTATTTTATTTGAATTTAGGAAAAATGCGCGTTTTTCAAAATTGCATTTAGGCCCCAAATAAATGTTCATCCTATACGGCTTGATTTTAGAAGCTGGGGAAAATTTATTTCGGGATTTTTGGAGTCCGTTTAGTATTCTTTTGTTTGTGTTTCTGCGCGTAATAATTAAAAAAAGAGCGAACCGACTACGGGCCGTGTTTGGCTCGGACTCCTGGGGGGGGCTTTATATAGCGCGCCCCGGGGCCCGAATCGGCCCAAGCCGCCGCCCTAACCCTAAGCCACGCCCGAGCCCAGCCGCCGCTGCCGTTGCCGCGCCGCCGACGAGGTCGATCCCGCCGCCGCCGCCGTTTGTTTAGAAAAACCGTTCGGTTTTTCCGTCGGTTTTTTAGATCCGTTTTTTAGATAGATCGTTTTTTCAGTTTAGTTAATTAGCGAGCGTTCGCTCGTTCGTTCGTTTTAACGAACGCGTTCATCGTTTAGATCCATATAACGAACGTTCGTTCGTTAATCTGTTCGTCGTTTTTATTTTTCTTGGATTTATTCCGTGATTTTTCTGATCGTGATTTCTGATCTGATTTTCGTTTTAGTATAACTTTTCGCTCGTTTATCGGAATCAGGCGATTCAAGCGCCTGGAGTTTTGTCTCGAAACCCTCTTTCCGTTTAACCAACTCAAACAAGTTTTTGCCTCTGTAAAATTTGACCTAGATCCAGAATAGTAAACGAAGCTTGTTTCTTTTGCCGTTTGTCTTTCGTTGCTTCGTTCGATTTGGTTCTTTTTGCCAACCGGAGTTCTTAAGTTGAACTTTCTGGTTAGATCTCTTATTTGAGTTTTACCTGTGCATTAGTTGAGTACTTATTCTATGCTTGTTTGTTTGCGATAGAGTACCCGGAGTGCGCCGCTTGCTACTTCGAATCGCTAGGTTTTGCGGATCATCAGCAATGCAAGTAACACTTTGATCATAACTCCTACTATCCAGTTTTATTGCATTAGATCAATCCTCACACATTGCATGATTAGGATCTAATTAAATTGTGGGTTTTGGGAAGTAGATGAGGTAGTACCTATTACCTATGTTATTATCAAACCCTTGGGAGTTACTTCTACGTTTGCTTATATTGCCATGCTATGCTAGTAGACGTGGATTGGGTGAGTGTATCCATGACAGATGTGAGATTGTTAAATTAATGGTTTATCTAAGGTGGCAACTTAAACACACATCTAGGTGGATTGAGGCACCTGGGTATTCCAACGATTGTCTGTTTTTCTTTTGGACCGCCACCCAGGCTCAAAGGGATCATGAGATTATTCATACTAGAAACTTCCGTGTGCAGCCACAAGCTACTATGGGCTCTATCATAGTTGATTAGTTGTGCGAACTCTTACAATGGTAGACTAGCAGATGTAGGGAAAAGTAGGTGTAACGGTCTACCCGATCGTAAGGTGCTAGCGCTTCTGAAAGACTATGTCTCAGTCATCCGTTTCTCAAACACCATGAAGTGCGAGAATCCCAACGGAGGAGATCGAGTCTTGTGGGGAAAAGTGCGCAAACCTCTGCAGAGTTTATAAACTAATCATGGTTAGCCGTGTCCCTGGTTATGGACATATTGAGTATCTAGTACTTGGATTATCATGTGAATCTCATCATGTTACTCTAATTAATTTGTTGGGTTTTTAATGATGATGTTTAATTAGGATTGAGAGGGTGTCTACACTCTCAATGTTTAACATCCACCATGATAGTTAAATAAAATTTATTCCTTTGCAGTAGGGAAAAATTGGCTTTACGCAAAACTGTAACCATAGAGCTTTCCACCAGCCAAATATGCATGTAGTATAGCCTTATTCTTTCATTTGCTCTCTATGTGTTACATTGCCAACATATTCCATGTGCTGACCCGTTTCAGGCTGCAACGTTCATGTTGTAGACTTTTCATACAACGAGTAAGGTGCTTTTAGGTCGTGGTTCTATACTCAGTGATGTCGTTGGAGTTGATGGACTCACTTATCTTCCAAGCCTTCTGTTGTTATCATTATTAGATGGCCTTATGCCATATTTATTGTAATAAGTTCTCTTTTGAGACACTCGATGTAATAAGTGTGTGATTGCTACTCTATTATAAATCCTTCAAGTACTGTGTGGTGTCAGCATTACTGATCCAGGGATGACACCGGAGCACACAGATTGGACCGTTTGAGGTCTGGTCACTACAATAGCACTCTCCAATAAAAAATGGCAGCAATTCTCGTGAGCGCTAAAGTTTCTATTTTTTACAACATGATCATAAAGACTTCACCCAAGTCTTCCCAAAGGTTCTACTTGGCACAAACACTAATTAAAACATAAAACCACATCTAAACAGAGGCTAGATAAATTATTTATTACTAAACAAGAACTAAAAGCAAGGAACAAAAATAAAGTTGGGTTGCCTCCCAACAAGCGCTATCGTTTAACGCCCCTAGCTAGGCATGATGATTTCAATGATGCTCACATAAAAGATAAGAATTGTAACATAAAGAGAGCATCACGAAGAATATGATTAACACATTTAAGTCTAACTAAAAGGATCGAGAAGAGGTGTCTAGAGGGGGGGGGGTGATTAGACACTAAGTACCAAAAGTTGCAGTTTTTAATTTCTTTAAGTTGAAGTGGAGTTTTGGCACAAGTTTAACAAACACAATACATATCAAGCAAGCATGCAAAGAGTATATGAGCAGCGGAAAGTAAAGCATGCAACTTGCAAGAATGTAAGGGGAATGGTTTGGAGAATTCAAAGGCAATTGGAGACACGGATGTTTTTGTCATGGTTCCGATAGGTGGTGCTATCGTACATCCACGTTGATGGAGACTTCAACCCACGAAGGGTAACGGTTGCGCGAGTCCACGGAGGGCTCCACCCACGAAGGGTCCACGAAGAAGCAACCTTGTCTATCCCATCATGGCCATCGCCCACGAAGGACTTGCCTCACTAGCGGTAGATCTTCACGAAGTAGGCAATCTCCTTGCCCTTACAAACTCCTTGGTTCAACTCCACAATCTTGTCAGAGGCTCCCAAGTGACACCTAGCCAATCTAGGAGACACCACTCTCCAAGAAGTAACAAATGGTGTGTTGATGATGAACTCCTTGCTCTTGTGCTTCAAATGATAGTCTCCCCAACACTCAACTCTCTCTCACAGGATTTGGATTTGGTGGAAAGAAGATTTGAGTGGAAAGCAGCTTGGGGAAGGCTAGAGATCAAGATTCATATGGTGGGAATGGAATATCTTGGCCTCAACACATGAGTAGGTGGTTCTCTCTCAGAAAATGTGTATTGGAAGTGTAGGTATGTTCAGATGGCTCTCTCCACGAATGAAGAGTGGCTGGAGGGGTATATATAGCGTCCACACAAAATCTAACCGTTACACACAATTTACCAATCTCGGTGAGACCGAATTGAGAAACTCGGTCGGACCGATTTAGCAAACCTAGTGACTGTTAGGATTTTCGGTGGGACTGAGATGCAACTCGGTAGGACCGATATGGTTAGGGTTAGGGCATAACGCAATCTTGGTGAGACCGATTACACAAACTCGGTGGGACCGATTTTGGTAATAAGCTAACCAGAGAGTTGTCAAGGCAAACTTGGTGAGACCGATTACACAAACTCGGTGGGACCGATTTTGGTAATAAGCTAACCAGAAAGTTTGCATTGTAATCTCGGTAGTACCGATTGCTCAATCTCGGTGGGACCGATTTTGGTAATGGACATACACAGAGAGATTACAATCCCATCTCGGTGAGACCGAGATCCATATTGGTGAAACCGATTTGCCTAGGGTTTGTGGCAGTGGCTATGACATCTGAACTCGGCGGCGCCGGATAGAAAGAATCAGTGGGGCCGAGTTTGACTTTTGGTTTAGGTCATATGTGGATGTGGGTAAGGTAGTTGAGGGTTTTGGAGCATATCACTAAGCACTTTGAGCAAGCAAGCCATTACGCAACACCTCATCCCCTCTTGATAGTATTGGTTTCTCCTATAGACTCAATGTGATCTTGGATCACTAAAATAGAAAATGTAGAGTCTTGATCTTGAAGCTTGAGCTAATCCTTTGTCCTTAGTATCTTGAAGGGGTTCCACATCCTTTAGTCCATGCCACTTAATTTGTTGAACTTGTCTGAAACATACTAGGTAAAAGTATTAGTCCAACAAGAGATATGTTATCAGTAATTATCAAAATCACCCAGGGAGCACTTGTGCTTTCAATCTCCCCCTTTTTGGTAATTGATGGCAACATACATCAAAGCTTTAGATAAAGATATAGAGAATAGCAAGTAAAGCTTTGGAAAGACACGTAAGAAGCATAGGCTCCCCCTACATGTATGCAATCATGTGAATATGGAATATAGAAGCATGTGAGAGCATAACCATGACAGAGTAGCAATGTGTTACATGTATCTTGGCTGTATGCATTAGGGCAAAAGATATGAATATGGGAAATGTACCTTCATGCCCATGAGTCCTTCTTGCAAACAGTATGTACATCAGCAGGAATTTCTCATACACATGACTATGATGCATATACTTACCTTGTGGTCTTGAGTTGGCTAGGATGGGATGAGCCTGTGTAAACAAGGTTAGATAACACAGATGCACCCACTAGCTAGAGCAAACAAAAGAAACCACAAGAGTACCAAGACTGGGATGACATGTAGAGTGAGTACAGAGTACCACGATAGATATTAACATGTCCCCAAAGAGAAAGATATGCAATGAATTTAATAAATTTCTTTCCCTTGGATGTCTTGCTCCCCCTGAATCTAGCATGTGATACTGGGAGAAGATAGGGAACAGAAAAACAGAGCTCAAAGAAACAAATGAACAGAGCTAATGCAAATAAGCACATATGAACATGTCTTTCCCCCAAGAAGACATGTGGCATCTCTCCTCTTGAACATCAAGCATCTTGGATCCTTGAAGATTACTCTTTCCTGGAGTATTCCCTCCCCCCAGAGATATGATTAAGCTTTGATGTGATCTCTCGCTCCCCCTTTGACATCAATTTCCAAGAAGGGTCTTCTGGAATTTGTTGTGAATGGGTTCGGTCCTTGAATCACAGTACAAAGCATTAAGGGAAATGTGATGCTTGTAGAGGACAAGATTCATTGAGTGGAGCTGGATCAAGAATAAAGCAGGAATAAAGGGCAAAATGTTTTTCCTGTAGTGAAATCGGTGTCATCGAGTTGTATGCTTCGGTTGCTCCGAAAATCTTCGGCTAGACCGGAGACATGAAACCGGTGGAACCGAGTTCTTCATAGATAAAAACACTTGTCACCTCAGCTCACTGGACAAATAAGATCTCACAAAGATTTGCAATGAATTGGATGCAGAAAATGCAGAACAAAAAGCAAAGAAAAGAAACTAAAAGATCTAGATGAAGTTTTTTTTGAAAGGGGAAACAAATATGCATGAGACAAATGCAAGAACACAGAAAAGAACACAAGAGAACTTCATCTAGAGTTGGGCGGTGACAAAGTCACCTATGTTAGAGTATATTGACTTAGCAGTCAAGTGAGATCACTTGATCATAGGTCGTACTCATCGTTTAAGATCAAAATGGGGTTACCATTTTTCGTTTAAGTATCTTGATGTATTCACATCTTGTCGAGTTGCTTTGACTCATGACTTGGAGTAAAGCTACTCTAAGATGGAATAACATACCTTGGGTGGCGGTGTTGATCTTGATCATGTAGTTGAACTTGTGTGGGTTGCTCAAGGTTGATGTAGCCCATCAAGAGTTGGGAGCACCCTTTGGATTTTGAGTTCATCTACCTACATGGGTTAGTTTTCGCAAGGAAGAGCACTTGTGTATCCAACATGACAATCATGAAACTCAACATAGATTTTGTCAAAGGATATGCTTGAAAGGTTTCGTGCTTCCTTGTCATCAACCTACATTGTGTAGAGACTTGGTGATGTAGAGATTGCTCAAGATTTGAGTGAGTTGCAATCTCATAGAATTAGATTCATCCAAGTACCTACAAAGGTTAGATAACATGCAAGATGCAAATTTTCAAGACATAAGATAATCATCATAGGAGAAATATCAAGTGATTAGTCGTAAGCTCAAGTCTTGCATGTATCCAATGGAGTTCCTACTCCAAGTTTGAAGCATCAATGATGTTCAATTCACCTCTTAACTTGCAAAACACTTTATCATCAAGTGGTTTAGTGAATATATCCGCTAATTGCTTATTGGTGCGAGCATGCTTAAGGTTTATGTCACCCTTAGCAACATGATCTCGAATGAAATGATGACGAACTTCAATATGATTAGTTCGAGAGTGTTGCACGAGATTGTGAGCAATCTTGATAGCACTTTTATTGTCACAAAGTAATGGAACATGTTTCGCATATATCCCATAATCTTTAAGAGTTTGAGTCATCCAAAGTAATTGAGCACAACATGAACCAGCGGCAATGTATTCCGCTTCTGCGTTGGATAAGGATACCGAGTTTTGTTTCTTGGAAGACCAAGACACAAGAGATCTACCAAGGAATTGACAAGTACCCGAAGTGGACTTTCTATCAACCTTGTCACCGGCATAGTCTGAGTCGGAGTAGCCAACAAGATCAAAGGAAGCCCTCTTTGGATACCAAATGCCAAAATTTGGTGTATGTATTAAGTATCTCACTATCCTCTTCACGGCCTTAAGATGACATTCCTTAGGAGTAGCTTGATATCATGCACACATGCACACACTTAGCATGATATCGGGACATGAAGCACATAGATATAATAATGAACCAATCATAGAGCGGTAAACTTTTTGATCAACCGGTTCACCATCTTTGTTCAAATCAAGATGTCCACTAGTAGGCATGGATGTAGTCATACCTTTGCATTCTTGCATATTGAACTTCTTGAATAAGTCCTTGGTGTACTTCGTTTGTGTGACGCCCGGGTAATCAAGCTACAGTAACCCTGCGCTAATGATGCCACGTCACCTAGGTTACTGTTGGTAAACTCGTGTTAGTTCAAAACGATTCAAATTCAAATTTAAAATATAGGCAAACAACAAAAGTATTCAAATAATAAAACTAAAATGTTCTGGTTGTGCCAAATAATGCGTAGGTAATTATGGTGGAGAAACCACACTTGTATAAAATATGTAAATACTCAAAATGAATAAAATAGTAGCAAAAACAATTAGTTAAATGATTATAAAATAATAAACAATTACAAATGATTTTATATTAGGTGCCAAGTTAATTGCGGTAGCGGCATAAGTATTAAAAATATTTTAGGTGCAACTTGGGTTTTTCATAAACACCGAAATTTAATAAAACAGAAAAGAAGAAAAGAAATAAAATAGAAAAACAAACTAACAGAAAACTAAACTAAAACAAAAGAGACCCCCCCCACTGGACCCCTTGGCCCAACTGGGCCATGGCCCAGCCGGCCGCCCCCTGGCCTATAGGCCACCCCACACCCCAGAAACCCTAATCCCCTCCCTCACAATCCCCCGATCCAGTCCCCTCCCCCTCTCCCCGATCTGGGCGCCCCTCGCCCCGAGCACCATCGCCGGTCGCCGCCCGGTGGCTTCATCGGCCGAGGCCACCTCGCCGCCGCCCGTCATCGTCCCCCTCCCCACCGTTGCCGCCTCGCCTCCTCGTCCACTCCCCGAGCACCGTCATCGGGCGCCGCCCCGACGTCGAGCCCCTCCGCCTCGGCCGTCGTCGCCCCGGCGAACACCACCGCTCTGATCCTCCCCGAGCCCGCCTCGAGCTCCTCGGGCGTCCTCGGGCCTTCTCGTCAACGCTGTGAGCACCAGCGCACGCTCCCCTCTGCTTCCCCCTCTATTTTTCTATCGTGGCTAGCCCCGCCGTCGCGCCCGCGAGCTTGCTGCCGTCGTTCGTGTCGCCACCGTTAGCCCCGCTCGCGCCCAAGCCGTGTACCATACTCCTCGATCTCGTTCGGGTCTAGCGAGACCACTGGCTCGCTCGCTCTCCCACTGCAGAGATGGGCTCGTCCAGCTCCCGCAGCCGCACTACTCGCCGTCCTTGCATCGGAGCTCAACTCCCGTGCCGTGGCCACTGGCCTCCCCCGCTGCTTCATCGGTTTGCCCGCGCCGTCACCTGAACCGCGCCGCCTCTGCTCATCCCGTGCCCCGCCTCCGCCTTTGGCCAACTCCGGCACCCCGCCGCGCCCCGGCGGCCGTTGCCAGCGTGCCCGGGTCCGCCCCATCGGGTGCTTGGCGCCGCACGCCCGTCGCCCGTTCGGGTTACGCTCCAGGCGCCCGCTAAGGCCCCTGGCCAATTACACGCGGGGACCACCTGAAAATGAAAAATAAATAAAATAAGATAATAATAAATATAATTAAATACTAAATAATCAATTAATTAACTAAATAATTAACTTAATTAATTCTGTTAAATTAATTAACTAAATTAGTTAACCTAATTAATTGTAGTTAATAAACCTAATCATTTTAGTTAGACTAACTAAACCTGATTAGTTAGTCTTAGACAATGTCAACCGGGACCCACTGGTCAGGTTGACCAGTCAACCACTATTCACTGCTGACGTCAGCATGACATCATGCTGACGTCATAAATCCATTTTCGAATTAAATTAAATAATTAATTAAATTTCAGAAATTAATAAAATCTTTAGAAAATCATATCTTTTAAACCGTAACTCGGATTAAAATATTTTCAACATGAAAGTTGCTCAGAACGACGAGACGAACCCGAAAATGCAGTCCGTTCGTCCGCCATGCATCCCTAACCTATCGAACTCGCAACTTTCACCCTCCGGCTCCTCTGCACGAAAACACGAAACACCGGGGATAATTTCCCGGATGTTTCCCCCCCTTCACCGGTACCACCTTGTACCGTGTTAGGGCACACCTAGCATCACGCTTTGTCATGTCATGCATCGTCATGCATTTGTTTGCATTATATTTATTGTTTCTTTCCCCTCTTCTCTCGCTAGACACCGAGACCGACGCCGCTGCTACCCAGTACGACTACGATGTTGATGACCACTCTCTCTTGCCAGAGCAACCAGGCAAGCCCCCCCCCTTGATCACCAGATATCGCCTACTCTTCTCTCTACTTCTTGCATTAGAGTAGTGTAGCATGTTACTGCTTTCCGTTCATCCTATCCTGATGCATAGCCTGTCCTTGCTACTACTGTTGTTACCTTTACCTGCAATCCTAATGCTTAGTATAGGATGCTAGTTTATCATCAGTGTCCCTACATTCTTGTCCGTCTTCCATGCTATACTATCGGGCCGTGATCACTCGGGAGGTGATCACGGGTATATACTATATACTTTATACATGATACATGTGATGACCAAAGTCGGGTTGGCTCGAGGAGTACCCGCAGTTGATTCACGAATTGGGGGCTGGAAGGACATACTTTCCCGACGGCCCTCTGTGTGGATCTTTGTGGCGAAGCGACAGGGCAGGTTGAGACCACCTAGGAGAGAGGTGGGCCTGGCCCTGGTCTTGGTATTTGATCTGAGTCTGGCTACTGGCCTATACGCACTAACCATCTACGCGGGGACAGTTATGGGCACTCGACGTCGTGGTATCAGCCGAAGCCTTCGTGACGTCAACAACTGAGTGGCGCGCGCCGGATTGGACCGTAAGCCTGCTCTTGTATTAAGGGGGCTAGTTCTGCTTCCGGCCGCGTACGCAACGTGCAGGTGTGCAATGGGCGATGGGCCCAGACCCCTGCGCCATAGGATTTAGACCGGCGTGCTGACCTCTCTGTTGTGCCTAGGTAGGGCTACGACGTGTTGATCTTCCGAGGCCGGGCATGACCCAGGAAAGTGTGTCCGGCCAAATGGGTTCGAGTGTGTCGGGTTATGTGGTGCACCCCTGTAGGGAAGTTAATCTATTCGAATAGCCGTGATCTTCGGTAACAGGACGACTTGGAGTTGTACCTTGACCTTATGACAACTATAACCGGATACTTAATAAAACACACCCTTCCAAGTGCCAGATACAACCGGTGATCGCTCTCTCACAGGGCGACGAGGGGAGGATCATCGGTTAGGATTATGCTATGCGATGCTACTTGGAGGACTTCAGTCTAATCTCTTCTACATGCTGCAAGACGGAGGCTGCCAGAAGCGTAGTCTTCGAAAGGGCTAGCTATCCCCCCTTATTCCGGCTTTCTGCAGTTCAGTCCACATATGATACCCTTATTCCATTTGATACCAATGCATACATATGTAGTGTAGCTCCTTGCTTGCGAGTACTTTGGATGAGTACTCACGGTTGCCTTCTCCCTCTTTTCCCCCTATCCCTTCTACCTGGTTGTCGCAACCAGATGATGGAGTCCAGGACCCAGTCGCCACCGTCGACGACGACTCCTACTACACCGGAGGTGCCTACTACTACGTGCTGCCCGCTGACGACGACCAGGAGTAGTTAGGAGGATCCCAGGCAGGAGGCCCGCGCCTCTTTCGATCTGTATCTCAGTTTGTGCTAGCCTTCTTAAGGCAACCTTGTTTAACTCATGTCTGTACTCAGATTTTGTTGCTTCCGCTGACTCGTCTATGATCGAGCTCTTGTATTCGAGCCCTCGAGGCCCCTGGCTTGTAATATGATGCTTGTATGACTTATTTTATTGGTAGAGTTGTGTTGTGATATCTTCCCGTGAGTCCCTGATCTTGATCGTACACGTTTGCGTGTATGATTAGTGTACGGTCGAATCGGGGGCGTCACAAGTTGGTATCAGAGCCGACTGCCTGTAGGAATCCCCCTTCCACACTCCTTGGCCAAAGTCGAGTCTAGACATTACAAAACTTTTACTAACATGGCTGTGTGTCTTACGGGCCCACGTCGCCATTTGGGTGGTATTAGGATCTTTTACTCCTCGTCTATACTCTGGGACTCTGAGCTCTCTTCTATTCGGGTTAAATGATTTTGCAAAAAACAAAACTAACTTTAGGTTCTCGATAATACTTTCTCCCGGAGAGCCCCTTAGTTCAGATGATCGCCTGATGCACTAGAAGATTCCGAAGTTACTCTATGATGTTCTCTCGAGTCTTTGTGACGTCGCATTTGCGATTTTCTTCCACCATCAACCCCTATGAAAACTGCATACACTTGCCATTCATACAATCATTCCCCGTTGATCTTGTTATTACAAGATGTCCCGAAATACTCTCTGTTGTTCTGAGAATCCTTTGAGCTTAGTGCCTTGCTGTACTTTGTCACCTGAATACCCCTACGGATAATTCTCGCACTTACCGAGTATCCGCTCATCCCCAGTTGATTCAGGTATTTCACACAAGTCTTTGTAATACTATTCGTTCTTCTGAAAATCCTCTACAGCCCAATGCTCTTGAAATTCTTGATTGCTTGCATTATGGTTAAATCCCATAAGTCTAGTAATCTTGTTGACATCCATTGTCATTGTCATTTTGAGTCCATTGATTCGATTTGTTGCGAATGCTCGCAATCCTCAAACAGATCCTAGAATTCATCCTTCCAGCTCAGATGTCGTTTTAATCATGAACTGGTTCTCGCCAATTAAATTGTCGTCGATTGTGCCCCTAAGTCTATTGAACTTATCCATCCTTGATCAGAGCGTCTGCTTCTGATCCTTCGCTTTGTAAATCATAATTCCTTAGCAATTGAGCTCTAAGTTATTCAGTTGTTTCTATAATCCAATGTCTTTGCCTTGCTTCTTCCTCTGGTTGTGTGCCGATACTCACCCCAGATCCTTTGTTGGATTTTATCCGACAATGTCCTTCATATTCAATAACCTTGAGCCTTTCCTAGGAAATATACCGCCTTTGGTAAATTGTATCCCCTGCTTTGTCAACCATGCTCTGCTATCGAGCTTGTGTTATTTACTCCTGAAGTTTGTGGTATATGTTCCTAAGAGGCCCCCATAGGTTGGACATATGCCTTCTCTAAACTATGTGAACCCGGAAACTACTACGGGTCATACTCTACTAGTGTTATGTCAGATAAAATTTCAACACACAATTTCGTTGAAGGCGAGAAGTGAATGAAAGGTTATGCATTAAAGAAGTGGGAGTCGACCTTGAACTTTGTGTTCATGCCCATGGACACGATGTAGATCCTATCATAGAAGCTTCTTGTAATAATAACTATTTCCTTGATATGAAATCATCTGGTATCTATGTATTGATCATTTGCAGTCGTGGTCCCGACCCCATTTTCTCCTTGATTCCATTTCTCGGACAAGTTAAAGTACTTGCCTTTTGCAGATCAATACGCTTGCCCAACCTCTATTTTGATCTTCCTCGAGTATTAACCTCTGGTATCTCGAGAACTATGTTGCTTCCTGCGAGTCTTCATCTAGCATTGCTTCTCACCGATCTCGGACCCCCCCCAGGTTCTGGGTTATTAGTCACTCGAGAACACCGATAAGTGAATCGATTCCGCACTCCGATTCAATAACTCTAAGTAATTCTTGGTGCTTACGAGTTTAATAATCCTTCAAGTCATTCCTAGCCTTATCGGCTATATCATTATCGTGCAAACTTCTAACTGTGCTACCTGGTCCTTTTTTTTCCGGAGCACAAAATTTTCGACGATGAGCTAAGCTTACGTCGATCTTCCTCGTCATATCAGTTCGCCTTGAACAACAATCTTGATTTCAAGTTTGTGTCCTACCCATGGTTCCAATAACCTTCCGCTACCTCATTCCTTTGACTTGATATCGTCGCTGATTGATTACATCTTCATGAAATCTTTCGACAAATGTGTCGTGATCATCACCAACCTTATGAGCTCTTCCAGGATATCAATTGAGTTCATGATGAGAAATACCATCCTTGCCCTTGATGATCTGTGTTATCATCGACCACTTTATTGCCTTCCCACCAACACAAGCTTGTTCGTGTTTGGTGATATACCTTGAGTTCCTTGCTATCCAGTAATTCTCCTTCTTTACCTTGGAACATTAACATCTCTTATGTCCTCAATGTTGTGAGAATTTCACCACCTCTGGAGAATTCTTGATACAAGTGATACTTATCACCATCACCATTCTTTTCCTGGTCACCGTGTTATTTCTAACCACCGACAAATGCACTATGATGTGAAAAATTCAAAACTTCTAGCAACCCTATTGCCTGTAAGTTAATGGTCGATAGTTCATTCTACTTCTTTTGTCATTTAGTCACCATTCAAACATTGATCGTGCGACCAGCCCATATTTCAGGTGCACCTTTCAATCAATGTTCAATTGAGTATGCTTTCCTCTAGCACACCATTATATCATTTGATCTGACAAATGTTATCTCCTTGTTCACATAACTGTGGAAATCCACCTTTTTGGAAATCTTGAGGATTTTCGCTGATTCCATCAGCTACCCCCTCGTCCTCTCCTTGATTTAATGATGAGCTCTTGTTTCGGAACATGCTCCCATAGTTCATTTCCGAGAATCTTACATGGTCATCTCGTCAATTTGTGTTGCATCTTTTCTTCTCAAGTATCCTGAGTCTGAGTTATCCTAACACCAATTAGATCTGAATCTCGGTCAGATATGATGGTTGGAACATAATTCCAAGAGTTCTAACGTTGGTCTTTATGTGACACGGTAAGATCATGTCATGCCTAGCACACCTAGCCGGAGGACCTATTGTTATAGTTTCCTTTTAGCAAGGTTATCTATTCTTCCATGAGGAGGTGGTTAGACTTATTCTATAAGTTGTTCCTGATGAATCCTTTGAGTATCAAAGTCTGATTTTTTTAAAGACCATGTCAATGCTATCTCGAAGCATGTCTATGGTACTCCAATTTTCAATAAAAACATTTGAAGCACAATGCTAAATTTTCCTTATCAATTATCCAAACACCGTTGTATGGGTACTATCATGAGATTCCTCCCCCTTACCTAAATGGTTTTCTACATCATATCTTGTCCTGGATATCATGCTCTTCTTGTCCTTGGGAAGGATATACCCTTTAATTAGGTGTTTAAACACATTTTCCTTTCCGTTGTTCTGATTAATCTGATGATCACATTTTCCTTTCCATTGTTTTGTTTAACCTTTCTTGTGATCTGTATGATCTAAGCAGTAATATTCTCCTGCTTTTGTAAACACCTCAGTGTACAATTCTGTCAGAAAGACCCTGATACTTTTGATTGATGATAGTCCGTCAACCACCAATGGTCGAGAACTTTGCCAATTGTTTTGCCTCGTTCAACAAGTAGGAAAATGGCTCTCTTCGTTCCCCGTCCTTGGTACCGACATTGTTGCCGGCATAGCTGACAAGCTATTCACTGACATGCCTCCCTGTCGCGGCTGTGTAAGATGTCACCACCCTTCCTACTTTCAACCCATATGGTGGGCCCATAAACCACAGGTCCACACTGGATCGAAACTGACTCCTCTTTACAACCCGGATTCGAATGTATCCTTTGCACCTGGCTTCGTATGTGATTGACGAGCTAAATTCTATACCATTATTCATCCTGGAATCAAACACCATGTTATTCTCGTTGTTCAAGCCCCCATTCCAGCTTCTGTCTAGGCATCGAATGATTGCCTACCCATTTGAAACTTTGGTACCATCATATATTGCACTCAACGGATTCACTGAAATACAACTCATGGGGTACCTCGTGTATTTCCCATTGAGTTCACCGTCTGATACCCAGCTTTGTGGAGATGCGTTCTTCCGGAGTATTTCCCCCTGGCCGCGTTCGTAGGACACTAGAGATCCTGAAGAAAGGATGACGACTTGATCATGGTGACTTGAAGCAGAGAAATGAAGACATCAACGAAAGGGATCAACCTCTTCGAAAGGGCAGCCAAGACCGAGAAGACTCGTTAGGTTTTTCGCTACCAGCACCTCCCCCCCCCTTACTCCACCGCTTAAATCTCGGGACGAGATTTCTTGTAGTGGAGGAGAATTGTGACGCCCGGGTAATCAAGCTACAGTAACCCTGCGCTAATGATGCCACGTCACCTAGGTTACTGTTGGTAAACTCGTGTTAGTTCAAAACGATTCAAATTCAAATTTAAAATATAGGCAAACAACAAAAGTTTTCAAATAATAAAACTAAAATGTTCTGGTTGTGCCAAATAATGCGTAGGTAATTATGGTGGAGAAACCACACTTGTATAAAATATGTAAATACTCAAAATGAATAAAATAGTAGCAAAAACAATTAGTTAAATGATTATAAAATAATAAACAATTACAAATGATTTTATATTAGGTGCCAAGTTAATTGCGGTAGCGGCATAAGTATTAAAAATATTTTAGGTGCAACTTGGGTTTTTCATAAACACCGAAATTTAATAAAACAGAAAAGAAGAAAAGAAATAAAATAAAAAAACAAACTAACAGAAAACTAAACTAAAACAAAAGAGACCCCCCCACTGGACCCCTTGGCCCAACTGGGCCATGGCCCAGCCGGCCGCCCCCTGGCCTATAGGCCACCCCACACCCCAGAAACCCTAATCCCCTCCCTCACAATCCCCCGATCCAGTCCCCTCCCCCTCTCCCCGATCTGGGCACCCCTCGCCCCGAGCACCATCGCCGGTCGCCGCCCGGTGGCTTCACCGGCCGAGGCCACCTCACCGCCGCCCGTCATCGTCCCCCTCCCCACCGTCGCCGCCTCGCCTCCTCGTCCACTCCCCGAGCGCCGTCATCGGGCGCCGCCCCGACGTCGAGCCCCTCCGCCTCGGCCGTCGTCGCCCCGGCGAACACCACCACTTCGATCCTCCCCGAGCCCGCCTCGAGCTCCTCGGGCGTCCTCGGGCCTTCTCGTCAACGCTGTGAGCACCAGCGCACACTCCCCTCTGCTTCCCCCTCTGTTTTTCTATCGTGGCTAGCCCCGCCGTTGCGCCCGCGAGCTTGCTGCCGTCGTTCGTGTCGCCACCGTTAGCCCCGCTCGCGCCCAAGCCGTGTACCATACTCCTCGGTCTCGTTCGGGTCTAGCGAGACCACTGGCTCGCTCGCTCTCCCACTGCAGAGATGGGCTCGTCCAGCTCCCGCAGCCGCACTACTCGCCGTCCTCGCATCGGAGCTCAACTCCCGCGCCGTGGCCACCGGCCTCCCCCGCTGCTTCATCGGCTTGCCCGCACCGTCACCTGAACCGCGCCGCCTCTGCTCGTCCCGTGCCCCGCCTCTGCCTCTGGCCAACTCCGGCACCCCGCCGCGCCCCGGCGGCCGTTGCCAGCGTGCCCGGGTCCGCCCCATCGGGTGCCTGGCGCCGCACGCCTGTCGCCCATTCGGGTTACGCTCCAGGCGCCCGCTAAGGCCCCTGGCCAATTACACGCGGGGACCACCCGAAAATGAAAAATAAATAAAAAAGATAATAATAAATATAATTGAATACTAAATAATCATTTAATTAACTAAATAATTAACTTAATTAATTCTGTTAAATTAATTAACTAAATTAGTTAACCTAATTAATTGTAGTTAATAAACCTAATCATTTTAGTTAGACTAACTAAACCTGATTAGTTAGTCTTAGACAATGTCAACCGGGACCCACTGGCCAGGTTGACCAGTCAACCACTGTTCACTGCTAATGTCAGCATGACATCATGCTGACGTCATAAATCCATTTTCGAATTAAATTAAAATAATTAATTAAATTTTAGAAATTAATAAAATCTTTAGAAAATCATATCTTTTAAATCGTAACTCGGATTAAATTATTTTCAACATGAAAGTTGCTCAGAACGATGAGACGAACCCGGGAACGCAGTCCGTTCGTCCGCCACACATCCCTAACCTATCGAACTCGCAACTTTCCCCCTCTGGCTCCTCTGCACGAAAACACGAAACACCGGGGATAATTTCCCGGATGTTTCCCCCCTTCACCGGTACCACCTTGTACCGCGTTAGGGCACACCTAGCATCACGCTTTGTCATGTCATGCATCGTCATGCATTTGTTTGCATTATATTTATTGTTTCTTCCCCCTCTTCTCTCGCTAGACACCGAGATCGACGCCGCTGCTACCCAGTACGACTACGGTGTTGACGACCACTCTCTCTTGCCAGAGCAACCAGGCAAGCCCCCCCTTGATCACCAGATATCGCCTACTCTTCTCTCTACTTCTTGCATTAGAGTAGTGTAGCATGTTACTGCTTTCCGTTCATCCTATCCTGATGCATAGCCTATCCTTGCTACTACTGTTGTTACCTTTACCTGCAATCCTAATGCTTAGTATAGGATGCTAGTTTATCATCAGTGTCCCTACATTCTTGTTCGTCTGCCATGCTATACTATCGGGCCGTGATCACTCGGGAGGTGATCACGGGTATATACTATATACTTTATACATGATACATGTGATGACCAAAGTCGGGTTGGCTCGAGGAGTACCCGCAGTTGATTCACGAATTGGGGGCTGGAAGGACATACTTTCCCGACGGCCCTCTGTGTGGATCTTTGTGGCGAAGCGATAGGGCAGGTTGAGACCACCTAGGAGAGAGGTGGGCCTGGCCCTGGTCGGCGTTCGCGGTTATTTCAAAATAACATACTTAACGAGATCTTGGTATTTGATCTGAGTCTGGCTACTGGCCTATACGCACTAACCATCTACGCGGGGACAGTTATGGGCACTCGACGTCGTGGTATCAGCCGAAGCCTTCGTGACGTCAGCAACTGAGTGGCGCGCGCCGGATTGGACCGTAAGCCTTCTCTTGTATTAAGGGGGCTAGTTCTGCTTCCGGCCGCGTACGCAACATGCAGGTGTGCAATGGGCGATGGGCCGAGACCCCTGCGCCATAGGATTTAGGCCGGCGTGCTGACCTCTCTGTTGTGCCTAGGTAGGGCTACGACGTGTTGATCTTCCGAGGCCGGGCATGACCCAGGAAAGTGTGTCCGGCCAAATGGGTTCGAGCGTGTCGGGTTGTGTGGTGCACCCCTGTAGGGAAGTTAATCTATTCGAATAGCCGTGATCTTCGGTAACAGGACGACTTGGAGTTGTACCTTGACCTTATGACAACTAGAACCGGATACTTAATAAAACACACCCTTCCAAGTGCCAGATACAACCGGTGATCGCTCTCTCACAGGGCGACGAGGGGAGGATCATCGGTTAGGATTATGCTATGCGATGCTACTTGGAGGACTTCAGTCTAATCTCTTCTACATGCTGCAAGACGGAGGCTGCCAGAAGCATAGTCTTCGAAAGGGCTAGCTATCCCCCCTTATTCCGGCTTTCTGCAGTTCAGTCCACATATGATACCCTTATTCCATTTGATACCAATGCATACATATGTAGTGTAGCTCCTTGCTTGCGAGTACTTTGGATGAGTACTCACGGTTGCCTTCTCCCTCTTTTCCCCCTATCCCTTCTACCTGGTTGTCGCAACCAGATGATGGAGTCCATGACCCAGTCGCCACCGTCGACGACGACTCCTACTACACCGAAGGTGCCTACTACTACATGCTGCCCGCTGACGACGACCAGGAGTAGTTAGGAGGATCCCAGGCAGGAGGCCCGCGCCTCTTTCGATCTGTATCTCAGTTTGTGCTAGCCTTCTTAAGGCAACCTTGTTTAACTTATGTCTGTACTCAGATTTTGTTGCTTCCGCTGACTCGTCTATGATCGAGCTCTTGTATTCGAGCCCTCGAGGCCCCTGACTTGTAATATGATGCTTGTATGACTTATTTTATTGGTAGAGTTGTGTTGTGATATCTTCTCGTGAGTCCCTGATCTTGATCGTACACGTTTGCGTGTATGATTAGTGTACGGTCGAATCGGGGGCGTCACAGTTTGAGAGACAAAGGTGCCTTCCTTAGTTTGATTGATTTGCAAACCAAGAAAGAATTTGAGTTCACTCATCATAGACATCTCAAACTTCTTCGACATTAGCTTCCCAAACTTTTGACTAAAATGAGGGTTAGTTGATCCAAATATAATATCAGCGACATAAATTTGGCATACAAATAGTTCTCCATTAACCCTTTTAGTAAAAAGAGTAGAATCTATTTTCCAATTTCAAAGCCTTTTTCAATAAGGAACTTGGTCAAGCATTTATACCATGCTCTAGGAGCTTGTTTAAGACCATAAAGGGCTTTGTGAAGTTTGTAGACATGATTAGGTTTCTTAGGATTGACAAAGCCGGGATGTTGCTTAACATAAACTTCCTCCTCAATTTGACCATTTAGAAAAGCACTTTTAATGTCCATTTGGTACAAAGTGATATCATGGTGATTAGCATAAGCAAGTAAGATGTGAATGGACTCAAGTCTAGCAACGGGAGCATATGTATCACCATAGTCCATACCTTCGACTTGTGTGTAGCCTTGGGCGACGAGACGTGCTTTGTTTGCGAACCACTTGTCCATCTTCATCTTGCTTGTTGTGAAACACCCATTTGGTATCGATGATGTTGTGGTTGTTCTCAGGCTTCTCGACCAATGTCCACACTTGATTTCTCTCAAAGTTGTGTAGCTCTTCATGCATAGCGTTTATCCAGTCCGGATCCTCCAATGCTTCTTCAACCTTCATAGGTTCAAGGCTAGAGATGAATGAGTAATGTTCACAAAAGTTAGCCAAACGAGTTTTAGAGCGAGTGATTCTCCCGGTTTGGATATCATTGTAGATTTGCTCCATGGGACGATCTTTAGCAATTCTTGCTCGAACTCGTGAAAGCTTTTGCTTGGGTCTTGGTTGAACATCTTCTTCATCTTGTTCTTCTTCTTGGCCTTCTTCATTGTTAGCGTTGCCGTTCTCTTGTCGTGGTGGAGAAGGAGGTTGTTGACGTTCGTCTTGGTGCACTTCCTCATTTTCTTTATCTTGGTGTGTCCCACTCGTGGATGCTTCCGTATCAACTCTTGGTTCACCTTGTCGTGAGGTAGAAGCTTCCACTTGGACAGACGAGGCACTCTCCTTTATCTCCGTTGGACGAATCTTGCCAATAGACAAGTCTTGGATTGCTTCTGAGGGATCTTTGTCTCCTACATCAATTGGCAATTGCCCTACTTGCGAGCCGTTATATTCATCAAACTTCACATCTACCGTTTCTTCAACCTTTCTGGTGAAATTGTTGTAGACACGGTATGTGTGAGAGTTTGAGCCATAACCAAGTAGGAAACCTTCATGAGACTTAGGAGCAAATTTAGAACGACGATGCTTATCAAGAATGTAGCACTTTGAGCCGAATACTCAAAAGTATCCAACTTGGGGTTTGTTACCGGTGAGGAGCTCGTATGCCATCTTGCTGAGTAGCTTGTGAAGATACAAGCGATTTGTTGCATGACAAGCTGTCTCAACCGCTTCCGCCCAAAAGTGTTTTGGTGTCTTGTACTCATCAAGCATCGTCTTGCCATCTCAATAAGAGTCCGGTTCTTCCTCTCAACGACTCCATTTTGTTGAGGTGTGTACGTAGTCGAGAACTCATGTGCAATCCCTTCTTCGTCAAGAAAGGTGTCTACATTTGCGTTCTTGAACTCCGTTCTATTGTCGCTCTGAACCTTCTTGATCTTCACGTCAAATTGATTTTGGGCCTTCCTAGCAAAGTTTTTGAAGATCTTTTGGACCTGCGGTTTGTCATCAAGAAAGAACACCCACGTAAATCTTGAAAAATCATCAACTATGACTAGACCAAATGAGTTACCACCGAGACTCTTGTAGGCATTTGGACCAAAGAGATCCATGTGTAGTAGCTCAAGTGGTCTTATTGTGGTCATGATGTTCTTAGCACGATGACTTCCTCCAACTTGTTTCCCTGCTTGACAAGCACTACAAAGTCTATCCTTATCAAATATGACATCGTTAACGCCAAGGATATGATTTCATTTAATGAGTTTGTCAAGGTTTCGCATGCCCACATGGCCTAGCCTTCTATGCCACAACCAGCCTTTAGAAGATTTAGCAATTAAGCAAGTTCTAGGTTGAGCCTTTTTAGTGAAATCAACAATGTAAAGATCAACTCTACGTATACCAGTAAAGACCATTTTATGATTATCTCTACGAAACACTTGGCAGTCTACTTCAGTAAATAGGACATTGAAACCGAAATCAGCAAGTCTAGCTCCTGAAAGTAAGTTGTAGCCAAGAGATTCAACGAGCATAACATTTTGTATGGAGCTATCATGTGAGATGGCCACCTTACCAAGGCCAACCACCTTACCCTTTGAATTATCACCAAAAGTGACATACTTTCGAGGGCCATCGTTTCCAGCAAGCTCACGGAACATGTCTTTATCTCCGGTCATATGATCAGTACATCCACTATCCAGGACCCATTCCTTTCCTCCAGCCATGTAGCCGTGAAGATTTGCCATAAGACCAAAGTGTCTCATCGCATCATCGAGATCATAGTCACTATCATCATCCTCATCATAGTATCCATTTTCAACATCATTTTGTGATTGATCAATTCCTAGAGAGGGTAATTCATTAGACAAATGATTATCACAATGGTCACCTTTATGAATTCTAATAGCTTCGGATATAATATCGCTAATGATCCCAACATTTCCTATGGTACGCATGAGATTGCTAAGCTCAAATAGACAATCACCAAAGCTAGGATCACTAGAATTCATCTTAGTCAAAGCAATAGACTTATGGAGAATTTCGTCTAAATTTTTCAAGGAATAATCTGGAAATCGTTCCTCAAGAAATTTCCATATAGTATAGGCACAATCAAGAGTAGGCAAACTAGCAATCAAATTTTTGGGCAATCCTCTTATGATAAGATTGATGGTTCTAAGACTGCGAATCATGTCAAGATCCTCTTCGGGTGTGGGATGCAAGGGATCAATATGAGGTGCACAAAGGCTAGCAATGTACTTGTTCAAGTGATATTCATTGAAAATCTCAAGCATTTCATTTTTCCACTCATGAAAATATTCTCCATCAAGAATAGGCACTCTATGTCTAAGACTCCCCAAAGTAGACACATCCATCTTCCTCCAAAGGTGTTTAAACCAAGGCAATGGAGACCAAGGCTCTGATACCAATTGAAAGGATTGAGAAGAGGTGTCTAGAGGGGGGGGTGATTAGACACTAAGTACCAAAAGTTGCAGTTTTTAATTTCTTTAAGTTGAAGTGGAGTTTTGGCACAAGTTTAACAAACACAATACATATCATGCAAGCATGCAAAGAGTATATGAGCAGCGGAAAGTAAAGCATGCAACTTGCAAGAATGTAAGGGGAAGGGTTTAGAGAATTCAAACGCAATTGGAGACACAGATGTTTTTGTCGTGGTTCCGATAGGTGGTGCTATCGTACATCCACATTGATGGAGACTTCAACCCACGAAGGGTAATAGTTACGCGAGTCCACGGAGGGCTCCACCCACGAAGGGTCCACGAAGAAGCAACCTTGTCTATCCCATCATGGCCATCGCCCACAAAGGACTTGCCTCACTAGCGGTAGATCTTCACGAAGTAGGCGATCTCCTTGCCCTTACAAACTCCTTGGTTCAACTCCACAATCTTGTCGGAGGCTCCCAAGTGACACCTAGCCAATCTAGGAGACACCACTCTCCAAGAAGTAACAAATGGTGTGTTGATGATGAACTCCTTGCTCTTGTGCTTCAAATGATAGTCTCCCCAACACTCAACTCTCTCTCACAGGATTTGGATTTGGTGGAAAGAAGATTTGAGTGGAAAGCAACTTGGGGAAGGCTAGAGATCAAGATTCATATGGTGGGAATGGAATATCTTGGCCTCAACACATGAGTAGGTGGTTCTCTCTCAGAAAATGTGTATTGGAAGTGTAGGTATGTTTAGATGGCTCTCTCCATGAATGAAGAGTGGGTGGAGGGGTATATATAGCCTCCACACAAAAACTAACCGTTACACACAATTTACCAATCTTGGTGAGACCAAATTGAGAAACTCGGTCGGACCGATTTAGCAAACCTAGTGACCATTAGGATTTTCGGTGGGACTGAGATGCAACTCGGTAGGACCGATATGGTTAGGGTTAGGGCATAACGTAATCTCGGTGAGACCGATTACACAAACTCGGTGGGACCAATTTTGGTAATAAGCTAACCAGAGAGTTGTCAAGGCAAACTTGGTGAGACCGATTACACAAACTCGGTGGGACCGATTTTGGTAATAAGCTAACCAGAAAGTTTGCATTGTAATCTCGGTAGTACCGATTGCTCAATCTCGGTGGGACCGATTTTGGTAATGGACATACATAGAGAGATTACAATCCCATCTCGGTGAGACCGAGATCCCTATCGGTGAAACCGATTTGCCTAGGGTTTGTGGCAGTGGCTATGACATCTGAACTCGGTGGCGCCGGATAGAAATAATCGGTGGGGCCGAGTTTGACTTTTGGTTTAGGTCATATGTGGATGTGGGTAAGGTAGTTGAGGGTTTTGGAGCATATCACTAAGCACTTTGAGCAAGCAAGCCATTATGCAACACATCATCTCCTCTTGATAGTATTGGCTTTTCCTATAGACTCAATGTGATCTTGGATCACTAAAATAGAAAATGTAGAGTCTTGATCTTGAAGCTTGAGCTAATCCTTTGTGCTTAGCATCTTGAAGGGGTTCCACATCCTTTAGTCCATGCTACTTAATTTGTTGAACTTGTCTGAAACATACTAGGTAAAAGTATTAGTCCAACAAGAGATATGTTGTCATTAATTATCAAAATCACCCAGGGAGCACTTGTGCTTTCACTAACCCACTTCTTATGCATAGGGATTTTGCGAGCAAACAACTTGTGGGAACAAGAATCAACTTGCATAGGAAGGTAAAACAAGCATAACTTCAAAACTTTAAGCACATAGAGAGGAAACTTGATATTATTGCAATTCCTACAAGCATATGTTCCCCCCTCATAATAATTTTCAGTAGCATCATGAATGAATTCAACAATATAACTATCACATAAAGCATTCTTTTCATGATCTGCAAGCATAGAATTTTTATTACTCTCCACATAGGCAAACTTTTTCTCATGAATAGTAGTGGGAGCAAACTCAACAAAATAACTATCATGTGAGGCATAATCCAATTGAAAACTAAAATCATGATGACAAGTTTCATGGATATCATTATTCTTTATAGCATACAAGTCATCACAATAATCATCATAGATAGCAACTTTGTTCTCATAATCAATTGGAACCTCTTCCGAAATAGTGGATTCATCACAAAATAAAGTCATGACCTCTCCAAATCCACTTTCATCAATATAATCATCATAAATAGGAGGCATGCTTTCATCATAATAAATTTGCTCATCAAAGGACAAAAAATATCATCTTCATCAAACATAGCTTCCCCAAGCTTGTGGCTTTGCATATCATTAGTATCATGGATATTCAAGGAATTCATACTAACAACATTGCAATCATGCTCATCATTCAAATATTTAGTGCCAATTTTTTTAATGCATTCTTCTTCTAACACTTTGGCAAAATTTTCCTTTCCATCATACTCACGAAAGATATTAAAAAGATGAAGCGTATGAGGCAAACTTAATTCAATTTTTTGTAATTTTCTTTTATAAACTAAACTAGTGATAAAACAAGAAACTAAAAGACTCGATTGCAAGATCTAAAGATATACCTTCAAGTGCTAACCTCCCCGGCAACGGCGCCAGAAAAGAGCTTGATGTCTACTACACAACCTTCTTCTTGTAGACGTTGTTGGGCCTCCAAGTGCAGAGGTTTGTAGGACAGTAGCAAATTTCCCTCAAGTGGATGATCTACGGTTTATCAATCCGTAGGAGGCATAGGATGAAGATGGTCTCTCTCAAGCAACCCTGCAACCAAATAACAAAGAGTCTCTTGTGTCCCCAACACACCCAATACAATGGTAAATTGTATAGGTGCACTAGTTCGGCGAAGAGATAGTGACACAAGTGGTATATGTATGGTAGATAAAGGTTTTTGTAATCTGAAAATATAAAAACAGCAAGGTAACTAATGATAAAAGTGAGTTTAAACGGTATTGCAATGCTAGGAAACAAGGCCTAGGGTTCAAACTTTCACTAGCGCAAGTCCTCTCAACAATAATAACATAATTGGATCACATAACTATCCCTCAACATGCAACAAAGAGTCACTCCAAAGTCACTAATAGCGGAGAACAAACGAAGAGATTATGGTAGGGTATGAAACCACCTCAAAGTTATTCTTTCCAATCAATCCATTGGGCTATTCCTATAAGTGTCACAAACAGCCCTAGAGTTCGTACTAGAATAACACCTTAAGACACAAATCAACCAAAACCCTAATGTCACCTAGATACTCCAATGTCACCTCAAGTATCCATGGGTATGATTATATGATATGCATCACACAATCTCAGATTCATCTATTCAACCAACACATAGAACCTCAAAGAATGCCCCAAAGTTTCTACCGGAGAATCACGACGAAAACGTGTGCCAACCCCTATGCATAGGTTCATGCGCGGAACCCACAAGTTGATCACCAAAACATACATCAAGCGAATCACGTGATATCCTATTGTCACCACAGATACACACAGCAAGACATACATCAAGTGTTCTCAAATCTTTAAAGACTCAATCCGATAAGATAACTTCAAAGGGAAAACTCAATCCATTACTGTAACGCCCCGGACACACCCGCCGATGGTCGTTACTCCTGGCGGGATCTAGACTAGCCCCATAGATCAATACTAGTCTTTTCTGCGCACTTTGTCCTCACTCATGCGCACCCGGGAGCAACTTCCCGGTCGGTCACCCATCCTGAAACTACTCCAAGCTGAGCACGCTTAAATTTGGAGTTCTTTCCGAATGGGCTCCCGGAAAAGAAGGAATTCCTTATTGATATGAGTAGTCTACCATCCCTAATAAGCCAGACTATCACATGCACCCCCACTCAGAGGAACCGACGTCCTCGTCGGGCCACAGGAACGTTCCCTCTTGGCACAAACATCTGTGCTTCCAGTCCGGCACATGTGCCATGCCGTGTGCCACAACGGGTCACAAACGTCATGCACAACATGACCGCGCACCTGTCCGCAAACATCCGTGTAACCGCGAGGGCCGGCTCTGATACCAACTTGTAACGCCCCGGACACACCCGCCGATGGTCGTTACTACTGGCGGGATCTAGACTGGCCCCATAGATCAATACTAGTCTTTTCTGCGCACTTTGTCCTCACTCATGCGCACCCGGGAGCAACTTCCCGGTCGGTCACCCATCCTGAAACTACTCCAAGCTGAGCATGCTTAACTTTGGAGTTCTTTCCGAATGGGCTCCCGGAAAAGAAGGAATTCCTTATTGATATGAGTAGTCTACCATCCCTAATAAGCCAGGCTATCACAATTACAAGAGAGTAAAGGGGGGAGAAAACATCATAAGATCCAACTATAATAGCAAAGCTCGCGAGACATCAAGATCGTATCACCTCAAGAACACGAGAGAGAGAGATCAAACACATAGCTACTGGTACATACCCTCCGCCCCGAGGGAGAACTACTCCCTCCTCATCATGGAGAGCACTGAGATGATGAAGATGGCCACCGGAGAGGGATTCCCCCTTTCGGCAGGGTGCCGGAACGGGTCTAGATTGGCTTTCGGTGGCTACGGAGGCTTCTGGCGGCGGAACTCCCGATCTATTGTGCTCCCCGATCGTTTTAGGGTATATGGAGATATATAGGAGGACGAAGTGCGTCAGGGGGGCCATGAGGGGCCCATGAGGGTGGAGGGCGCGCCCAGGGGGTGGGAGCGCCCCCTGCCTCGTGGCTTCCTCGTCGATCCCCTAACGTGCACTCCAAGTCTTCTGGGCGTCTTCTGATCCAAAAATAAGTTCCGTGAAGTTTCAGGTCAATTGGACTCCATTTAATTTTCCTTTTCTGCGATATTCTAAAACAAGGAAAAAACAGAAACTGGCACTGGGCTCTGGGTTAATAGGTTAGTCCCAAAAATCATATAAAATAGCATATAAATGCATATAAAAAAATCCAAGGTTGATAATATAATAGCATGGAACAATCAAAAATTATAGATACGTTGGAGACGTATCAACAATTCTTGATATTTTAATGAGGGATCATCTTATTTATGCTACCGTCGTTCTAAGCAAATAAGATGTAAAAACATGATAAACATCACATGCAATCAAATAGTGACATGATATGGCCAATATCATTTTGATCCTTTTTTATCTCCATCTTCGGGGCGCCATGATCATCATCGTCACCGGCATGACACCATGATATCCATCGTCATGATCTCCATCATCGTGTCTTCATGAAGTTGTCTCGCCAACTATTACTTGTACTACTATAGCTAACGGTTAGCAATAATGTAAAGTAATTACATGGCGTTTTCATTGATTTGCAGGTCATACAATAAATTAAGACAACTCCTATGGCTCCTGCCGGTTGTCATACTCATCGACATGCAAGTCGTGATTCCTATTACAAGAACATGATCAAACTCATACATCACATATATCATTCATCACATCCTTTTGGCCATATTACATCACACGGCATATGCTGCAAGAACAAGTTAGATGTCCTCTAATTGTTGTTGCAAATTTTTACGTGGCTGCTATAGGTTTCTAGCAAGAACGTTTCTTACCTACGCCAAAACCACAACGTGATATGCCAATTTCTATTTACCCTTCATAAGGACCCTTTTCATCGAATCCGACCCGACTAAAGTGGGAGAGACAGACAGCCGCTAGCCACCTTGTGCAACTAGTGCATGTCAGTCGGTGGAACCTGTCTCACGTAAGCGTACGTGTAAGGTCAGGCCGGGCCGCTTCATCCCATGATGCCGCCGAATCAAGATAAGACTAGTAACAGTGTAAATTCGCAAAATCGACGCCCACAACAATTTGTGTTCTACTCGTGCATAGAAACTACGCATAGACCTAGCTCATGATGCCACTGTTGGGGATCATTGCAAAAATTAAAAAAATTCTACGCATCACCAAGATCAATCTATGGAGTTTACTAGCAACGAGAGGGGAATGCATCTTCATACCTTTGAAGATCGTGTTGCGGAAGCGTTGCAAGAACGCGGTCGGTGGAGTCGTACACGAAGAGATTCAGATCGTGGCCGATTCCGATCTAAGCACTGAACAACGGTGCCTCCACGTTCAACGCACGTGCAGCCCGGTGATGTCTCCTGCGCCTTGATCCAGCAAGGAGAGAGGGAGAGGTTGGGGAAGACTCCGTCCAGCAGCAGCACGATGGTGTGGTGGTGGGGGAGGAGCGTGTGATACGTCTCCGTCGTATCTACTTTTCCAAACACTTTTGCCCTTGTTTTGGACTCTAACTTGTATGATTTGAATGGAACTAACCCGGACTGACGCTGTTTTCAGCAGAATTGCCATGATGTTATTTTATGCGCAGAAAACAAAAGTTCTCGGAATGACCTAAAACTCCACGGAATATCTTACAATAAATAATAAAAAAGCCTCGCCAAAGATGAAGACCAGGGGGACCACACCCTTCTCACGAGGATGGGGGGTGCCCCACTAGGGCGCGCCCCCTACCTCGTGGGCCCCCTGGAGACCCCCCGACTCCAACTCCAACTCTATATAACTGCTTTCGGGGAGAAAAAAATCAGAGAGAAAAAATCATCGCGTTTTACGATACGGAGCCACCGCCAAGCCCTAAAACCTCTCGGGAGGGCTGATCTGGAGTCCGTTCGGGGCTCCGGAGAGGGGGATTCGTCGCCGTCGTCATCATCAACCATCCTCCATCACCAATTTCATGATGCTCACCGCCGTGTGTGAGTAATTCCATCATATGCTTGCTGGACGGTGATGGGTTGGATGAGATTCACCATGTAATCGAGTTAGTTTTGTTACGGTTTGATCCCTAGTATCCACTATGTTCTGAGATTGATGTTGCTATGACTTTGCTATGCTTAATGCTTGTCACTAGGGCCCGAGTGCCATGATTTCAGATCTGAACCTATTATGTTTTCATCAATATATGAGAGTTCTAGATCCTATCTTGAAAGTCTATAGTCACCTATTATGTGTTATGATCCGTTAACCCCAAAGTGACAATAATCGGGATACTTACCGGTGATGACTGTAGTTTGAGGAGTTCATGTATTCACTATGTGCCAATGCTTTGCTCCGGTTCTCTATTAAAAGGAGGCCTTAATATCCCTTAGTTTCCATTAGGACCCCGCTGCCACGGGAGGGTAGGACAAAAGATGTCATGCAAGTTCTTTTCCATAAGCATGTATGACTATATTCAGAATACATGCCTACATTACATTGACGAATTGGAGCTAGTTCTGTGTCACTCTATGTTATGACTGTTACATGGTGAACCACATCCGGCATAATTATCCATCATTGATCCGATGCCTACGAACTTTCCATATACTGGTTTACGCTTATTTACTTTCCCGTTGCTATTGTTACAATCACTACAAAATACCAAAAATATTACTTTGCTTTCATTACTCTTTTGTTACCGTCACCATCACTATCATATTACTTTGCTACTAAACACTTTGTTGTAGATACTAAGTTTCCAAGTGTGGTTGAATTGACAACTTAGCTGCTAATACTTGAGAATATTCTTTGGCTCCCCTTGTGTCGAATCAATAAATTTGGGTTGAATACTCTACCCTCGAAAGCTGTTGCGATCCCCTATACTTGTGGTTATCAAGACTAATTTCTAGCGCCTTTGGCGGGGAGCATAGATCTATTCTTTGAGTCACTTGGGATTTATATTCGCTTATCATTATGAAGAACTTGAGAGATCCAAAAACCAAGATCTATCCCTCAACTATGAGGGGAGGTAAGGAACTGCCATCTAGCTCTACACTTGATTCACCTTCTGGTATGAGTAAGCTTGCAACACCTACACCTCCTTCTGCTATTCGTTCTGATATGTCGCATGTTATTGATGATGCTACTTCTGCTATGCATGATACTTATGATGAAACTACCTCTATGCCTGATACAACTATGCCACTTAGTGATTTTCTCGAGGAACGACTTGCTAGGGCTAGAGAGATTGAAAATATTGAATCTGATTATGAAGATGAAAGTGATGATGAAGAATCACTTGTTATTCCTGAGGGTTATTTATTTGGTCAAGATGCTTCTTTAGGTATTTTAGCTTGCAAAGATAGCTATGAACTCAAAAGGTTATTAGCTAAATGGAATAAGCAATCTCTAAATGCTAAGATGAGGCCTGATCCTGCTTTTGCTACTTCACCTATCTGTGTTGCTGATAAGGATTATGAATTCTCTGTTGATCCTGATATAATTACTTTGGTCGAATCTGATCCTTTTCATGGTTATGAATCTGAAACTATTGTGGCACATCTTACTAAATTAAATGATATAGCCACCCTGTTGACTAATGATGAGAGATCTCGCTACTTTTATATCCTTAAAATATTTCCGTTCTCATTAAAGGGTGATGCTAAGATATGGTTTAATTCTCTTGATCCTGGTTGTGTGCGTAGTCCCCGGGATATGATTTACTACTTCTCTGCTAAATATTTCCCTGCTCATAAGAAACAAGCTGCTTTAAAGGAAATATAAAACTTTGTGCAAATTAAAGAAGATAGTCTACCACAAGCTTGGGGGAGGCTTCTCAAGTTACTTAATGCTTTGCTTGATCATCCTCTTAAGAAAAATGAAATACATGATATCTTTTATAATGGACTAACCGATGCTTCCAGAGATTACCTGGATAGTTGCACTAGTTCTCTTTTTAGGGAAAGAACACCGGATGAAGCTGAAATCTTATTGAATAATATGTTGACAAATGAAAATAATTGGGCACCTCCTGAGCCAGCTCCTGAGCCAGCTCCTGCTCCAATTAATGATCCTATTCCTAAACCAACTCCGAAGAAGAGGGGTATTCTATTTCTCAATCCTGAGGATATGCAAGAGGCAAAGAAATCTATGAAAGAAAAAGGTATTAAAGCTAAAGATGTTAAGAATTTACCTTCCATTGAAGAAATACATGGTCTTAATTTACCGCCTGTTGAAGAAACCTATGATCTTAATCCTTTATTTATCGAAGAACCTCCAGACCTCGATAACCCGACACAGGTAGTAAAGGTAAATTCTCTCTATAGATATGATAAAGCTGAAATCCCTCCTACTAAAATTGCTAGTCAATGCTTGGATGAGTTTGATAATATTATGTTTAAGCAAAAAGACTTCAATGCTTATTTTGGTAGACAATTAAAACAAGATGCTGATGTGATTAAATACTTGGGTGATTATATGGCTAATATTAGAGGTGAACTTAAACTTGTTAGCAAACATGCTTCTATGGTTACCACTCAAGTAGAACAAGTACTTAAAGCTCAAAAAGAATTGCTCAATGAGATGAATAGTAAGAAAAATGATTATGTTGTTAAAGTGGCTACTAGAACTGGTAGAATGACTCAGGAACCTTTGTATCCTGAAGGCCACCCTAAGAGAATTGAGCAAGATTCTCAGAGAAATAATATTGATGCACCTAGTTCTTCTAAAAAGAAGAAAAAGAAAAATGATAAAACTATGCAAACTTCTAGTGAACCTATTGCTGAACCACCTGATAATCCAAATGATATTTCTATTTTTGATGCTGAAACTCAATCTGGTAATGAACACGAACCTAATGAAAATGTTAATGATGATGTTCATAATGATGCTCAACCTAGTAATGATAATGATGTAGAAATTGAACCTGCTGTTGATCTTGATAACCCACAATCAAAGAATCAATGTTACGATAAGAAAGACTTTGTTGCTAGAAAACATGGTAAAGAAAGAGAGCCTTGGGTTCAGAAACCCATGCCTTTTCCTCCCAAACCATCCAAGAAAAGGGATGATGAGGATTTTGAGCGCTTTGCTCAAATGATTAGACCTATCTTTTTACGTATGTGATTAACTGATATGCTCAAAACAAATCCTTGTGCTAAGTACATGAAAGATATTATTACAAATAAAAGAAAGATACCAGAAGCTGAAATTTCCACCATGCTTGCTAATTATACTTTTAAGTGTGGAATACCAAAGAAACTTGGAGATCCAGGAGTACCTACTATACCATGCTCCATTAAAATAAACTATGTTAAAACTGCTTTATGTGATCTTGGAGCCGGTGTTAGTGTTATGCCTCTCTCTTTATATCCTAGACTTGACTTAAATAAGTTGACACCTACTGAAATATCTTTGCAAATGGCTGATAAATCAACTGCTAACATGTCGGTATTTGTGAGGATGTGCCTGTTGTGGTTGCAAACGTTACTATTTTAACGGACTTTGTTATTCTTGATATTCCCGAGGACGATAGTATGTCTATTATTCTTGGAAGACCTTTTCTTAATACTGCAGGGGCTGTTATTGATTGCAACAAAGGCAATGTCACTTTTCATGTTAATGGTAATGAGCATACGGTACACTTTCCGAGGAAACAACCTCAAGTTCATAGTATCTATTCTATCGGAAAAATTCCATCGATTATATTTGGAGGTTTTGAATTTCCTCTTCCTACTGTCAAGAAGAAATATGATATACTTATTATTGGGGATGTGCATATCCCCGTTGAGGTAACCTAGTGTTATTCGAAATTTCTCCGGTTTCATGTTAATCGGAATGAGTTTGTTAACAAGACTTGATCAACCTTGTTAGTAGATTCCTTTTGATGAGCATGAGATGGATGAAACTAGAAGCACAACCTTCTGTACCCTTTCTATACTTTCTGTTATTTAGTTGAAATAAAGTAAAAATAAATAATTTTCTGTCTGTTATCTGATTATCCGTGCAATATAAAAATACCTCGAAAATAAAAGTTCTCCAAATGCCCTAAAAATTAAATACGATTTTTTCTAGAATATTTGAGGATTTATGGAACAAAGAACACACTAGGGGGGCCAACCACCTTGCCACGAGGGTGGAGGGCGCGCCCCTGCCTTGTGGGCCCATGGTGGCTCTCCTCCACTTATTCCTGCACCCATCCTCTTCTTCTTCCTCCCACAAACACAAAAAACCAACTCAAGCACGAGTTCCAGCCCTCTTTGCTGCCATTTTCGATCTCCTTGCTCAAAGCACCTCTCACAAAACTGCTTGGGGAGATTGTTCCTTGGTATGTGACTCCTCCATTGGTCCAATTAGTTTTTATTCTAGTGCTTTATTCATTGCAAATTTTTGCTGCTTAGGTGACCCTGTTCTTGAGCTTGCATGTCAAATTTATATGGTCAAAAGTAGTTTTGATGCATGATATAGGCTCTAGGCACTTGTAGGAGTAGTTGCTATCAATATTATTGAGTTTGGTTTACTTTTATTTTGAAGTTACTAAAAATTTCAGAATTTTTTTCAGAAAATGATGAGGAGATTATTGAGGGGCTCATCGAGCCAAAGTTCAAAGGAAAAGGCACCGAAGCCTAAGTATAATTTGCCGCGCACCGCGGAGGTCCGGGCGTGTGAATGTCCTTCCGAGGATTTCTTAAGAGCAGTCGGGATTTATGAATATTTTCATGAGTTGGCTCATAATGCAGGCCTCACCGCTTTCCTCCACGACCAATGCGATCAGTATCTCTTACTCACAAATACCTTTGTGCAAAACTTTCATTTTCATTCTAGGAACTCACCACCCACGGTGGAGTTTCATTTATATGATGAGCATAAGGAGATGTCACTTTATGATTTCTGTCGGATTTGTTTAGTCCCTTTTGGGGGCAAGACAGAAGAACCACATCATGATGATATGGAGGGATTTATTAATACTATCACTTGGAAACTAGGAAGGTTTCCGATGCACAAATCACTAGCATACATTTTCCCGTTTTACGTTACTTTGCATTATTTGCTAGTGGTTGCTTAATTGGACACGGAAACTGTGGAAACCTTAGTATCCCTGATATAATTATTTTTCTCCAAGGTTTATACAGTGATAACACTTTTAGTATGGGCGGCATTATTGCTAGACGGTTAAGTATGAACCGTACTAAGGGTCCCATCTTTGGAGGCATCTATGCTACACGCCTAGCTGCGCATTTTAACATTCCTATTAGGAATGCTGAGAAGGAAGAAAAAGTGCTGCCTCGTATTTATTTAGATTATAAAAGTATGGTGGCACATGATTTTATTGTTAAGAATAGGGCAGGAGAGCTTAAATATCAATTGTTCTTTAATAAACATCATCCTGAAACTATTACCTTGCCTGCTCCTGCTTTGTTTGATTTGACTGTAGGCACGTACCTTCTTCCGTTGACGGCTATCCACGCCTACCGGAACCCTGCACCAGCCGAGGAGCCAGAACTGGAACCACAATTTGATCCTTCACGACAGTCTAACTATCAGTGGGATCCGGAGATGATTGCTAGCCAGTGGCAATCAGAGCCCTCTTCTTCCTCATCGCAGTACAACCCCAACAACTATTATTATGGATATCAGTCAGGCCAGCCGTGGCCATAAACCAACTTAGGCCAAAAGCCTAAGCTTGGGGGAGTACGTATTTCTCATCGACATTACATTTATGTTCACACACACTCATTGCTAGATGTCGGTGCTCATACTTTTTCATTGTATCATCCATGCTAGTTTATTTCCTTTTATGCTTTCTTCTTGTGTGTTTAATAAACCTTAAGAAAAAAAACCAAAAAAAATAGTTGTAGCCTTTAATTAATTTACTTTCCATGCTTGTAGTAGTAATTAAAAAAGAAAACCCAGAAATATTTCCGGTTCTTCTTTTGCTTGGTGGGAGCTTTCCCGTGTAAATAGTTTTATTTCTTTTCTTTTCTTTGGGGGTCAGTAGGAGAAGACCATGATTAAATTGTTGAAATGTCTCTTATATGCATTATTGTTTATGTGACAAAAGAGCCCATATTGCTTTGTCTTCTCCTGTTTATTGAATGCTCGCAAATTCCAGCTTAGTCCAATGCACGTGCACTCTTATTATTATTCACATTGTTCGGTCGTGCAAGTGAAAGGCAATTATGATGATATATGATGGACTGACTGAGATGAAAAAAGCTGGTACGAACTCGACCTCTTTTGTTTGTGTAAATATGATGAGTTCATCGTTCTTGATTCAGCTTGTTATGAATAAACATGTTTGCAATGACAATTAGAGATCATAGTTGCTTGTGCCATGCTTGATTAGCTATGAGTTATAATGGTTTACCTTGTGTGCCAACATGCTATTAAAATGGTTATGATGTGGTATGATAGGGTGGTATCCTCCTCTGAATGATTTAAGTGACTTAACTTGGCACATGTTCACGCATGTAGTTGAAACAAATCAACATAACCTTCACGATATTTATGTTCATGGTGGATTATATCCTACTCATACTTGCATCCAATGTTTATTAATTTTAATGCATGTACATGGCTGTTGTCTCTCTCTAGTTGGTCGCTTCCCAGTCTTTTGCTAGCCTTCACCTGTACTAAGCGGGAATACTGCTTGTGCATCCAAACTCCTTAAACCCCAAAGTTATTCCAGATGAGTCCACTATACCTTCCTATATGCGGTATCTACCTGCCGTTCCAAGTAAATTTGTATGTGCCAAACTCTAAACCTTTAAATAATCATCCTGTTTTGTATGCTCGAATAGCTCATGTATCAACTAGGGCTATCTGTATCTTCCATGTTAGGCGGGTTATTCTCAAGAGGAGTGGACTCCGCTCCTCACTCACGAGATAAATGGCTGGTTACCGGGATGCCCAGTCCCATGCTTTATGCAAACTAAATCAAAGTAATTGCAAACAAAACTCCCCCTGGGACCTGATGTATGTTGGAGGCACTCGTTGTTTCGAGCAAGCCATAGATTGATGTTTGTTGGTGGAGGGGGAGTATAAACTTTACCATTCTGTTTGGGAACCGCCTATAATGTGTGTAGCATGGAAGATATCGCCATCTCTTGGTTGTTATGTTGACAATGAAAGTATACCGCTCAAAATGTTAATTACCTCTATTTAAAAACTGAGCTCTGGCACCTCTACAAATCCCTGCTTCCCTCTGCGAAGGGCCTATCCATTTACTTTTATGTTGAGTCATCACCCTCTTATTAAAAAGCACTAGCTGGAGAGCACAACCGTCATTTGCATTCATCAATGTCAATTTATATTGGGTGTGACTATGATTGGATCTCTTTTACCATGAATTACAATGTCTAGTCAGTCCTTGATCTTTAAAGGTGCTCTGCACTTATGTTTTGCGGTCTCAGAAAGGGCTAGCGAGATACCATCTTGTTATATCATATTATGATTGTTTTGAGAAAGTGTTGTCATCCAAGATTTATTATTATGGCTTGCTAGTTGATTATGCTATTGATATGAGTAAACTTGAGACCTATGCGTTATTTCAAATGTGGTTAGTTATAATCTTTGCTGAAAACTTGAATGCTGGCTTTACATATTTATAACAGCAAGAGCAAACAGAGTTTGTAAAAGTTTTTCTTTATATCTTTCAGTTTGTCAACTGAATTGCTTGAGGACAAGCAAGGGTTTAAGCTTGGGGGAGTTGATACGTCTCCATCGTATCTACTTTTCCAAACACTTTTGCCCTTGTTTTGGACTCTAACTTGTATGATTTGAATGGAACTAACCTGGACTGGCGCTGTTTTCAGCGGAATTGCCATGATGTTGTTTTATGTGCAGAAAACAAAAGTTCTCGGAATGACCTGAAACTCTACGGAATATCTTACAATAAATAATAAAAAATCCTCGCCAAAGATGAAGACCAGGGGGCCCACACCCTTCTCACGAGGGTGGGCGGCGCGCCCCCCTCCTAGGGCGCGCCCCCCTACCTCGTGGGCCCCCTGGAGACCCCCCCGACTCCAACTCCAACTCTATATAACTGCTTTCGGGGAGAAAAAAATCAGAGAGAAAAAATCATCGCGTTTTACGATACGGAGCCGCCGCCAAGCCCTAAAACCTCTCGAGAGGGCTGATCTGGAGTCCATTCGGGGCTCCGGAGAGGGGGATTCGTCGCCGTCGTCATCATCAACCATCCTCTATCACCAATTTCATGATGCTCACCACCATGTGTGAGTAATTCCATCATATGCTTGCTGGACGGTGATGGGTTGGATGAGATTCACCATGTAATCGAGTTAGTTTTGTTACGGTTTGATCCCTAGTATCCACTATGTTCTGAGATTGATGTTGCTATGACTTTGCTATGCTTAATGCTTGTCACTAGGGCCCGAGTGCCATGATTTCAGATCTGAACCTATTATGTTTTCATCAATATATGAGAGTTCTAGATCCTATCTTGAAAGTCTATAGTCACCTATTATGTGTTATGATCCGTTAACCCCAAAGTGACAATAATCGGGATACTTACCGGTGATGACTGTAGTTTGAGGAGTTCATGTATTCACTATGTGCCAATGCTTTGCTCCGGTTCTCTATTAAAAGGAGGCCTTAATATCCCTTAGTTTCCATTAGGACCCCGCTGCCACGGGAGGGTAGGACAAAAGATGTCATGCAAGTTCTTTTCCATAAGCATGTATGACTATATTCAGAATACATGCCTACATTACATTGACGAATTGGAGCTAGTTCTGTGTCACTCTATGTTATGACTGTTACATGATGAACCACATCTGGCATAATTATCCACCATTGATCTGATGCCTACGAACTTTCCATATACTGGTTTACGCTTATTTACTTTCCCGTTGCTATTGTTACAATCACTACAAAATACCAAAAATATTACTTTGCTTTCATTACTCTTTTGTTATCGTTACCATCACTATCATATTACTTTGCTACTAAACACTTTGCTGCAGATACTAAGTTTCCAAGTGTGGTTGAATTGACAACTCAGCTGCTAATACTTGAGAATATTCTTTGGCTCCCCTTGTGTCGAATCAATAAATTTGGGTTGAATACTCTACCCTCGAAAGCTGTTGCGATCCCCCATACTTGTGGGTTATCAGCGTGGCACTCCAGCAGGGCTTCGCCAAGCACTGCGAGAGACAAAGAGGGAGAGGGGTAGGGCTGCGCCAGGAGAAGGGGTGCCGTTGCCCTCCCACCCCCCTACTATTTATAGGGGGTAGGGGAGAGGGGGCCAGCCCCCTAGATCCATCTACAGGGGGGCAGCGCCCCCCCTTAGGGTTTCCAACTAGGGGGGCGCCCACCCCCCCCCCCCCCGGGGGGGGGGGGGGCAGCGGCTGTCGTGGTTCTATGTCTGACAGTAGAATGGGGGTAGGGATGTAGATGCAAGATCTTAGCTATGGAGGAGTTGTACACGCAAGTTTTACGAGTTCAGGCCCTTCTCGGAGGAAGTAACAGCCCTACGTCTCGGAGCCCGGAGGCGGTCGACTGGATATTATGTGTGTGAGTTACCGGGGGTGCGAACCCTTGTGCCTGTGGAGGGGGTGGCTTATATAGAGTGCGCCAGGACCCCAGCCAGCCCACGTCACAGAGGGTTTAAGGTACATTGAAGAGAGAACATTACTGGTAACGCCCGCACTAAAGTGCTATAAATGACAATTAAGCCTATAAGTAAATGCCCGACCGTTGTTCATGCAGAGTGGCTTTAGCTCTTCTGCCCGTCGAGTGACTTCTGCGACGGTCGAGTGACATTGATTCTTCCGAGTGGAACGTCTCCGGTCGAGTGGATGACGGTACCCTTTGAATGATCCTGGCTTTAGGGTGATGTCCTAGGGGAGGATGTCTAGGTCAGGTCTATGACCCTACCCTAGGTACATAGCTTCATCATTAGCCCCCGAATGATTCAGGGTTCGAGTCGAGAAGGAGTTGATAATCTCTCCGACTCAGATTTTGTGCTTTGAGAATGTCTCGCCCAGAGGTCGAATGAACATCCATGATGGCTTCAACTGCTTGTTCAGTCGCCTTGATCCATTCTTGGTTTGGTCGAGTGAACTTTCGTTGTTAAGTTTCGAGTGTTGATATGGAAAAAATCTTCCGACTGGCGGGTTCTTCTGCCGTCTGCGGATTTCACGGGATTCAAATTTTGGGAAGCGCGCCAGGCGGGGGAGGCCGCGGTAATTGGGGCGGATTAGGCAGGCTGCCTCGATCTCTGTGCCGCCTTTTTTGCCACGTATCGCGCACGCGACTGTTGCGGGATTTGATAAGATCGTCTGGGCCTACAAGTCAGTCACTCGGAAGTGACCTTATATAAGGCGCCGGACCGGGGCTTTTGAACAGTGCGCCCCCATTCTTCTTCCTCATCCTCAAATTTCTCCGCTGCGCCTGCTTCTTCTCTCGGCGTCGTCGCCCCGCTCGAACTCGATTCGCTGCCATGGGGAAGGAGAAGACGGTGGCATTGGAGCGTGCGAAGAAGGCGACGGCGAAGGCGAAAGGGAAGAAGACCAGCCGGGGCGGATCTTCGTCGAGGTCCGGCCTGCCGCCTGGCTGGATCCAGGGCGACTGGATCCGCTCAACAATCAGTCAAGATGACATCGACGACCTGGTTGAGGGGAGACTGATCCCCCACGAATCGGCGCAGCTCCCGGGGAACAAGACTGAGCCGCAGCCACAGGAGGGTGAGTGCGTTCTCCTTGCCACCCATGTTGACCACGGGTTTTCTTTGCCTCCCCACCCTTTCTTTCGCGGTTTCTTGAACTTCTTTGGGGCTCAACTCCACCATTTTTCTCCCAACACCATCGTGTACTGCCGGTGTCAAAACCGGCAGATCTCGGGTAGGGGGTCCCGAACTGTGCGTCTAGGCCGGATGGTAACAGGAGGCAAGGGACACGAAGTTTTACCTAGGTTCGGGCCCTCTCGATGGAGATCTGAATATCCATATCGCCAAGCTTGCCTTCCACGCCAAGGAAAGTCCCTTCCGGACACGGGACGAAGTCTTCAATCTTGTATCTTCATAGTCCAGGAGTCCGGCTGAAGGTATAGTCCGGCTATCCGAACACCCCCTAATCCAGGACTCCCTCAGTAGCCCATGAACCAGGCTTCAATGACGACGAGTCCAGCGCGCAGATTGTCTTCGGCATTGCAAGGCGGGTTCCTCCTCCAAGTACTTCATAGAAGATTTTGAACACAAAGATAGTGTCCGGCTCTGCAAAATAAGTTTCCACATATTGCCATAGAGAGAATAACATTTACACAAATCTAATATGCCGACGTATTCCATAGTGTGACACACCATGGCCAAGCCTTTATCCGAGTCGTTTCATTATCCCACCTCGGCGCGTCATGCGAGGCGGTTTCCTTGGCACGTCTTGTTAAAGCAGAGATCGTGTCCCCTTATTCCGGGATTCTCATCAATACGGGCGTGGGTAACCCAACCGCTTCTAGGACTCCTAGATTATAGGCAAGTCCAAACGGACACAGGGAGGACGCTTGATATTCACCCTCTTTATAAAGGGACAAGGCTTTTATTTTTCCCTCTCGTGCTCAATCGAATCCTTCCCCCGCCTCAAGCTCAAACGCCCAAAGTTCAGGTCAGGTGCTCCGAACCTTCAGTCATGTCCGGATCTAGCCTTCAAGGCTGATGGGTGCCTTCCTCCGTCACGGAAGAAGACATCAAAAAGTTGAGGGAGGCCAGATATCTGACCGCCGAGATTTTGCATCGGCTGCCTCCCCGGGGGCAGGCCGTCCCCTCCCCCGAACCCAATGAGAGCGTCGTGTTCGTCTCCCACTTCCTCCGAGGTCTAGGCCTTGCTCTGGATCCTTTCGTCGGGGGCTTTATGTTTTATTACAGGCTAGATTTCCATGATCTAGCTCCGGACTCCTTTCTTCATATCATGACATTTATTGTCGTGTGCGAGGCCTTCTTCTGGGTTACCCCTCACTTTGGCCTATGGCTCAAGACCTTTGAAGTAAAGCCGAAGATGATCGAGGGGCAACATGGGGTGTGTGGAGGTGCCTCAATACGCAAGATGATGGGAGCCTCATGGCCCAAAGGTTCCATTCCAGAGGTGTCTGAATTGTGGTAACAGGAGTGGTTCTACATCACGGCTCCTAAAAGTGCCAAGTGGGCGGCCGCCCCCGTTTTCCGCTCGGGCCCTCCACCACAACTGATGTCATGGATTAGCAGAGGACTGAGCTGGGGTCCAGCCAAGGACGTGCCTATACTGCAAAGCCGCATTCGAGATCTCTTTAATGGAGATTTCGGTTTGGTTGTGGTAGTACAAGTTATGCTGGTCCGTCAAGTCCAGCCTTGCAAATGCCGGCCCCTTCGCTTGTGGGAGTTCAATCCCGAGGGACCGCGTGTCATTCAAAATTTCCTCGGCCCGACGCACGAGGAGATGTACAAGTCATTCTTCGGACCTCAGGTGGAGTGTTCGGAAATCACCGAGGACGTGGGCCTGAGTAGTAACCGCGCCGCCGAATAGGTAAGGCATCTTCCGGCCGAACATACTATCTCTCCTTTTTTACGAAGTTATTTCTGAGAGTTCACTTTTTGACCAGGACTGGCTAACAAAGGAGAAGTTGATTCGGTGTTCGGCCCCCCTTCCTGAGGGTTTGGAAAATCCGGTATTGGAAAAGATGCTGCAAACCGCACCTTGCCCGGAGCCCTTGAAAGAAGATACTGTGGAGGATAATACGGGCGGACATGGGCCCCCAATGCTGCCCATTCTAACCGAGGGAGCGAGCGTCCCCATGAAGGAAGACGACCAGAAGAGGAAAAGGACTGCGCCTGGGGATTCGGAAGCTGAAGCTTCCAAACGGGAGAAGAAGTCTCCCCCAGAGGGTCCTACCTTGGGGGGTGCTATTGCCGCACAAAGTCCGCGGGGGGATCAATTCTCCCGCGAGTCGTAAGTGACCCAAAATACTTTAATAGTACAGACATGCCATCTTCTTCTTCTGAGAAAATAACCACCGCCTATATTTTTGCAATTCGGGCCTTAGCCCCTCTCAAATGAGCTCGTCTTTGAGGGATCTTCTTCCAGAGATGATGGAGAGCGAAACGCCTCCTCCAGACTCCTCCGCTCCGGAAGCAGGCGACCCTGAAGTGTCATCATGGAGGGCCTCTCCGAGTCCGGTGAGGCCAGAAGATAATCCCATTGATCCCCGAAGCTCCCAGTGTCCGGCTCCCGAAGAGAGCAGACAAAAGAGTCTGGCACCGTCTAGTGTGCGATCGGATGTTTTGAGAGAGTTGGTAGGACGAGCAGCCATCTCAAATGAACACCGTGTGCTGATGAATACGGTGATGGAGAGAATTTCGTCCGCCGAAAGCGGATTGCATGAAGCTTTTATGAGTCTACTGACAGGCTTTGAGGTACGTAAAAGAATGTATGATAGTCCTGCACATGCTAGGTGTGCCCTGTGTAGATAGTAGCCCCTGAGACTCTGGTTGTCGTCGGAAACGACGACGAACAGAGGATCATATTCCCAGGTAATAACCATACTGCCTCTATGTGCAGGTGATGGAAGCTCCGGTGGCTAGCCGGACTAGCGAGTTTTCCCATTTAGAACGGCAGTTGGATGCAGCAGACGCCGACATCGAGCTTGTTAACAAAAGGCTTGACGAGGCACATGGTAAGTGTCATTATATGGTAAACGCCACATAGGAAGAGCAACATGATGCCAGTAGCTTTAATATGTTGTGACTGCAGATGGAGCTGCCACTGTTGAGGCCTTGCAGGCAGAACTTGCCCGAGCCAAGGAACAAGCGAGGTTGGGTAATGCGGCTGCTTTGAAGGCGGCCGAAGAGTTGCAAGCCGAGAAGGCCGCGCATGGCGAGAGCCGAGATAAGATGGCAAAGATGGCCATAGAATTAAAAGCCGCCGCCGACCGTTGCCGGGTTCTTGAAAAGGAAAACCAGGTGAAGGCATCGGACCTTGAGAAGGCTGCTGCATTGAGAAAAGACCTCCGGTCTGCTATGAGGGCAAAGAAGGAGGAGCTGCGGGAAGCCGGGGATATTGTAGCTGGGAAATCCTTTATGTTGCGGAGGAAGTTCAGAGATCCACGGTATGCCCCTCTGGATCGGCTGTGGAGTTTGGAGGATGTGTATATGGATTTAGCAGCGAGCGCTGCCGATGCGGCCAAGTACTTCCAAGATCAGACGGACCGTGAAGTAGACAAGCTGTTTTGGAAACAATTCCATTCTCCCGAGCGTCCGCTTTCATTGACTGACCAATTAGCCGAATGGGCCGAACTAAATAGGTTGTCCGGACTCTCCATGAGGTCTGTTGTGGATCAGCCGTGGCCGGAAAGGTCAAAACCGAACAACTATTTCAGCTTGGTGCAGCAGTTCCTTGACGTGGTGCTGCGCATTAACGCGATGAAGAGGTCGGCGTGCATAGAGGGTGCACGAATGGCGGAGATGGATGCTACCACTGTTGCAGCGCGGGATTCGGCCATAGGTCGAAGGGCTGCTGAGCACTACTTTGAAGAAGTTCTTGAGGGTGCTCATTTGATAGAGACCCAGTGCTCAAAAAATATTATGTTTGAGTGATATGTAATCTCATTGTAAGCGACATGCTTTTATAGATTTTTATAAGGCTATTTTTATACTTTTGCCTGAAAGTAGTATGATGCCTCCTGGGCGGCCGTTTATGTATACATGTGTATAACCTGAAAGATTGTAGTCGTCGGCTTCAACCCCCACGCATATAATGCGGAGGTGCATGCAAAAACACGCGTTCACACTTAACCCAACGCCTTGGTCCTATTAAGGAGGTGATAGCGGAGCGGGCGAGGCAACCGGACTATAATGCTTTAGCACTTTCACTTAGCCATAGGAGTTTGACAGTGGGGCTACTAGATAGCCCCTGGTGGCTCCGCACTCTCCCGATCTCGGGGTGCGTACATGCCTGGCCAGAAAACGGCCCTTCATTAAGGCAGAGGAATTCTAACATTCCAACAGGTCATCGAGTGGTTGACCAGTCTCACGCTATATCATGACAGTCAGTTTTCGGCTTTCTCTACTGAGGTGCTCGTCCGGATGAACCAAGGCACAATCGCAGTAGTTCTCCTGGTGCTACCTTAGCCGGTAAAGCGGAACGTAAGGCACCAAAACACAGGAGCCGGGCAAACCCAACATTTGACCAAAGACAATGATTCGGAGCTGATGCATATAGGGCCAAACTCGCGACGCCGAACACTCCCTAAGGTATTCGGTCTTTGTGGTATAAACCGGGCCTAAATAATGACCTTTGTAAGAAGCCCCTTGTGTCCAGGTACGTGCATTGTTCTGGCGTGGCCACATGCCAAGACGTCAGCATCCTTCTCAACGGTGGATATGTATCAACAAGAGACAGTAAAAAGGTTTACGCAGGGTCTTAATCTAAAAAGAATCCTTGGAGCGGGTCCCTGCTGCACGTCTGCGCCTGTGTCTCCGTTGTGCCGTATCCTGGACGGGTGTAGCACGATGATCGTTTGTAAAAGAGAGGAAATTAGGTGAAAAAGTTGTCATGCAAAAAGATAGTTTTTTTAAAGAAACCATGTATAATTCAAGATGAGAAGAAACTGCCACTTGTCTGTGCGTGTTGAGCCCCTTGTATTGACAAATAGGGGTGTGACCATTTATTCGGTATAAGTAGCGGCGCCGGACTTGATCGCTGGTCCGGGCCCCTTTAGTATGCGGCTGCCAAGGTAGCCTCACTCTCGTCGGCGCGCAGGGATTGCTTGATATTTCCGTGCACTGAAATGATGCCACGTGGACCGGGCATCTTAAGTGTGAGGGAGGCGTAGTGTGGTATTGCATTGAAGCGAGCGAAAGCTTCACGTCCGAGCAGTGCTTGATAGCCACTTTGAAACGGAGCGATGTGGAAAGTTAAATGCTCGCGACGGAAGTTATCGGGGGAGCCGAATATAACTTGTAGTAGGAGGGAGCCCATACAACGAGCCCCTAGGCCTGGCGTTACTCCTTTAAAGGTAGTATTGCTATGGCGAATTTGCGTTGGGTCTAACCCCATCCCGCGGATTCTATCCTGATATATTAGGTTTAGGCTACTGCCGCCATCCATCAAGACTCGTGTGAAGTGATATCCGCCAATTACTGGGTCTAATACCATGGCAGCCCATCTTGCATGTCGGACACTTGCTGAGTAATTGCGATGGTCGAAAGTGATCGGTTGAGACGACCAGTGGCAGGACTTCGCGGTGACAGGCACTTGGGTATATTTTTCTGGGAGTGCCGCGTTGTTTTTTCCCTTGATCACGTGTAACACGTTGACTGTTTTGACTTCTGGTGGAAATTTCTTTTGTTCCCCCGTGTCTTGCTTGGGGGGCTCGTCCTCGTCTTCACTTGGTGTATCCTCCCCCTTGTGTACGGCGTTGAGCTTGCCGGACTGCTTGAAGACCCAACATTCTTTGTGGGTATGATTAGTAGGTTTACCAGGGGTACTATGGATCTGACATACTTGGTCCAGAATTTTGTTGAGGCTGGACAGTTCATCCCTGGTGCCTTTAGGGGGCGGCTTTTGACCTAGCCGAGAGCTTTTGAATCTGGCATTTACTGCCGTGCCCTTCATGTTGTCTTCTTTATTCCGGCGTTTGTTATTGATGTTGCGCTGTGATTTCCCGTTTCCATCTCTAACTTCAGATGTACTGGGGTCGCTGGTGCTGCATCTGGCTAGCCAGCTGTCCTCACCCGCGCAAAAGCGGGTCATGAGGTTTGTTAATGCGGCCATCGTTCTCGGCTTATTTTGGCCGAGGTGTCTGGCGAGCCATTCGTCACGGACGCTATGCTTGAAAGCTGCCAAGGCTTCGGTGTCCGGACAGTCAACAATCTAGTTCTTTTTTGTAAGAAACATGTTCCAAAGCTTTCGGGCTGACTCTCCGGGCTGTTGAGTTATGTGACTCAAATCGTCCGCATCCGGAGGTCGGACATAAGTCCCTTGAAAATTTGCCCGAAAGGCGTCTTCGAGCTCCTCCCAACTTCCAATGGAGCTTTCGGGGAGGCCTTTGAGCCAGTGATGAGCTGGCCCTTTGAGCTTGAGGGGTAAGTACTTGATGGCGTGGAGATCGTCTCCTCAAGCCATATGGATATGAAGGATGTAGTCCTCAATCCAGACCCCAGGGTCTGTTGTTCCGTCATATGCCTCTATGTTTACGGGCTTGAATCCCTCTGGAAATTCATGGTCCAACACCTCATCGGTGAAACATAGGGGGTGTGCGGCACCCCTGTAGCTGGGTGTGCCGCGTTGTTCGGATGTTTGTTGTGTTGCATTGTATGCTGGGGCGCGCTAGCGTGGTCCATAGATGGATCTTGTTGCGCCGTCCTTTGGGTGCGAGCCCTCGCATGGGTCGCGTGTTGTATTGTGAGCGGCGTTGTATGCCGCTCTGTGTTGGTAGAGGGGTCATCTATCCGACCAGGTGGCTGCTTTGATATTTGGTTGTGGGGGGTCTGAGGCCTCCTCATCGAATTCAGGTAGCAGCTTCCGCTTTGGGTAGCTCTTGGAGGGGCGATTGTCGCCGTACCTTGCTGCAGTGTTGAGCATTTTACTCCATCTGATTTGGAGTGTGTCTTGCGCGGCCTTGAGCCTTTGCTTCTGCTTTTTAAGACTCCTCGCGGTGGCAACAAGCCTTTTACGGGCATTCTGCTGCTCCGGGTGCCCGTCCCTTTATGTCGTCCGGACCATTATCCTTGATAGAATTTGTTTGTTCGGTTTGATTATCCGGACTGCCGTTGTCCGGCAGCGGTTCGCCCTGCTCCAGCGCTGGGTCTGTGTGATCGCTATTTCTGTCGAGGCAGGATTTGGGGTGGCGCTTGCGTCGCCGCTTTGACTGCTTTTCAAGGGAACAAGCTTTCGGTGCGTCCTTCCGCTCCTCGTCATCATCTTTTGGTGCGTCCACCATGTATACGTCATATGACGAGGTGGCATTCCAGGGCCCAATAGGCGCTGGTTCTTCATCGTCTCCTTCATCGGCGTCCATACCGTCGATGTCTTCGGAGTCAAAGTCGAGCATGTCGGTTAAATCGTCGACAGTGGCTACAAAGTGGGTGGTGGGTGGGCTTTGAATTTCTTCATCGTCCGTACCCCAACCTTGCTGACCGTAGCCCGGCCAGGGCTCTCCTGATAAAGAGAGAGACTCTAGTGTCTTCAGAATATCGCCGAAATGCGAGTGCTGAAAGATGCCTGCGGCAGTAAACTCCATGATCGGTGCCCAATCGGATTCGATCGGCAGGGGCACGGAGGGTTCGGAGTCCGGAGAGGAGTCCGGCTCCTTGGAGTCACGAATCTCGCGGAGTGCGGGGCTGGTGTTCGGCTTGATCGCCGTTGGGATCGCAGCCCCCGAGGCGACGTCCAACCGCCCATCCTCGATCGGCGCAGTTAGCTCTGAATTAAGGGCCAAAGCCGATGCGGGTGCAGCCTCCAGGGCACTATTCGGCGGCAGAGCTAGATCATGCTCGTTGGGACAGTGCGGCGCGCTCGGCAGTGGCTCGAATCCGTCGAAGATCAAGTCCCGGCGGATATCAGCCGTGTAGTTTAAACTTCCAAATCTGACCTGACGGCCAGGGGCGTAGCTTTTGATCTGCTCCAGATGGCCAAGTGAATTAGCCTGCAGTGCGAAGCCGCCGAAGACGAAGATCTGTCCGGGGAGGAAGGTCTCACCCTGGACTGCATCGCTATTGATGATCGTAGGAGCCATCGAGCCTGACGGCGATGACACAGAGGAACTCTCAATGAAAGCACCAATGTCGGTGTCAAAATCGGCGGATCTCGGATAGGGGGTCCCGAACTGTGCGTCTAGGCCGGATGGTAACAGGAGGCAAGGGACACGAAGTTTTACCCAGGTTAGGGCCCTCTCGATGGAGGTAAAACCCTACGTCTTGCTTGATTAATATTGATGATATGGGTAGTACAAGAGTTGATCTACCATGAGATCGGAGAGGCTAAACCCTAGAAGCTACCCTATGGTATGATTGTTGTTGTCTATCTTGTCCTACGGACTAAAACCCTCCGGTTTATATAGACACCGGAGAGGGTTAGGGTTACACAAAGTCGGTTACAATGGTAGGAGATCGGAATATCCGTATCGCCAAGCTTGCCTTCCATGCCAAGGAAAGTCCCTTCCGGACCCGGGACGAAGTCTTCAATCTTGTATCTTCATAGTCTAGGAGTCCGACTGAAGGTATAGTCCGGCTATCCGAACACCCCCTAATCCAGGGCTCCCTCATGTACCTTGCCGCTTTCGTGTCCATGTGCGAGAACTTCTTGGGTTGTCGACCACACTGGGGTCTCTTCAAGCACATATTCACATGTCGCTCTCAGACGGTCAAGAAGGCCAACCCGAGTGACAAGAGGATGCACGTGATACAGATGTGCGGGGGTCTTGGAATTCAAATGAGGAACAAAAGAACTTTCCCAACTATGATCCTTCCCGACTCGGTCTGGGGTTGGCAGTCGACCTGGTTCTATTGCAAGGACCAGCCGACTGGGCTCCCCCCTTTTCCATGGCTCGAGTGGAGAAGCCCTCCACCTTGAGAGTGATCCCGGAGGAGAAGGCGCAGGTGAAGGTGTTGGTCGAGCAGGTTGTCCAACTTGTCCGCGACAGAGTGACCGGTATGGACCTGTTGGAGGTCTTCCTCAGTCGACGCATCCAACCACTCCAAGCCCGTGACCATCCAATGTGGGTGTACTCGGACTCGAGGATTCCAATCGGATCCACCCGGAGGATGCCAGTGAGGACACGGTGGAGCAGTGGCTGAGAGGTATTACCGGCAACAAGGATAATCCCCGAGGGTCCAGGAGGGTGGTTCCATTCGACCATTCGCGCCAGCCGGAACAGGTACGATTCTGCATTGTCGAGTGTCTTCTTGTTTTACTATGTAGCACCTTGTTGACGGTCGACTATCTTTCTTTTATTCCTTGTCTTTCAGGCTCTTGTTGATATGTACTCAATGCCCAATGGAGTGCAGGAGCAAAACGTCGAGGAAGAGGTGAGCGGGGGCGAGAGTGGAGAGTGGCACTCGGATGCAGAGGAGGATGAGGAGAGCGACAACCCGAGTGACGAAGAAGAGGTCGACTCGCCTCCTCGCAGAGAAAGGAGGTCCAAGCACGCTCACGACCCGGTAAGCACCCCTGACCTGGTGGCGGCACCAACTGGGCAGTCTTCGAAGCACCCTCGAACGTCTTCTCCGGTGCCGACCGAGAAGGTATCGAAACAGCTCAAGACCGCGCCGCCTCTAGCGCTGAAACCATTGAAGGTCGCATCCTCCAAACCGCCGAAGGCTTTGCCCATAATCAAAGTGACCATTCCCACCATCTCTGGGTAACCATCTGACCTGATCTTTTGGTCGACTTGAGCAACAGAACATAACCGACTGAATGTTGACATTTGCAGTGCTGCTACCTCCCGAACTTCCTCCCGCCAATACCGAGACAAAGAAATGGAAGACGTGGTTACCTCCAACCCAGGTACAATTCTCGTGATTTTGTTCTTGATTATTCGGTCGATTAAATTCTGGCGATTCACTTGAGGTCGACTGATTTATTTGCAGCCCCACCCAATGTTATCGAGCTTCCGGATGATGATGAAGATGTGGCCCCGAGGTCTAGAAAGAACAAAAAAGTAGCGGCTGGCAAGACACCTCAGCCGGAACTGACGACAGAACCAACCGCCCAACAACCTGAAGGTGCAGGTGGGGCCTCTGTAAATTTTGATGTCCCATTGTCGAGTGAGCGCCCCGCGCCATCGATTGTACTAGTTTTTCCTTCAGCCGTCCAACCTCATGCCTCAGAGCTCCAAGCTGCCGCATCTGGGCCGTCTGCTCCCTTCTTCGCCAACTATCATGTTTCAGAAAGCCAGTCGGACGCCGCTGCGGAGGCCATCCGTCAGGCTAGCGTGATGATGGAGTGGATAAAGACGGTGCACGACAACAGCCAGGCTGCTTATGATGCCAGCGCGGCTCTTCGGGCCAATGTCCAGGTAAGTTGGCTTTCGACTGACCTTGTTCTATTAGGATATGCTACCTGAAATATTTTCTTTCATACAATCTCTTGTTGTTTGCATCGAATCTGTACACCCATTGGGTGTTTTGTTGTCTTTAGTATTTATGCTCTTCCACTCAGCCTGGTCGAGTGGGATCTGAACCAGTGGGGGCACGCTAAGTGCACCCACTGGGTGTAGTTCCCGAGACCGCAGTCGACCGTGGGCGGTCGGCTGGGGTCTGAGTACTTCTTTTCACTTTCCTTTCTTCCACTCGATCCGGGCAGACCGGGCGAGTGGGATCTGAACCAGTGGGGGCACGTCAAGTGCACCCACTTGGTGTAGTCCCCGAGACCGCAGTCGACTGCGGGCAGTCGGCTGGGGTGTGAGTAGTTCTTCTCTCTTTCTTGTTTTTTTTTACTCGACCCTGGCGGACCGGTCGAGTGGGGTCTGAATTAGTGGGGGCACGCCAAGTGCACCCACTGGGTGTAGTCCCCGAGACCGCGGTCGACTGCGGGCAGTCGGCTGGGGTCTGAGTAAACTTTTAAGTTATATTCACTCGAAAATAAATAATCTTTGATCTTGTCGATTGATATGTTTTTTACCTTCTGCGGAAATCTTGTACTCTCATTTCCAAGTTTGCCGAATTTGAGGAGAAGCAGAGGCAACTCAACCTTTACTTGGAGCTGGCCCAACAGAAATTGAAGAAAGCTCAAGATGAAGCTGCTGGTATGGAAGGTAACTGCCTGTCGACTGCTCACGTCGATCTTCCTTTAAAATATTTCTTCGATCTCTTGTTTGATCCGATTGCTTATTTTGCAGAGAAAATGAGGTTGGCTCTGGAGAAGAAAGACTCGGACCTTGCAGCTGCGTAGAAGGAGGCTCAAGATAAGACTGCCCTTGCTGGCCAGAAGCTGGCTTCGGTCGGAGCACTGGAAGAATAAGTAAGCAAGCTGAAGTCCTCTCTCACTGAGTCCAAACGAGAGGTAACTCGTCTAAAGAAGGATAAGATGGCTCTGAATGAGAAGCTGGAATCCACGACTCGTAAGAGAAATGACGTGGAAGCTTATCTGAGAACTCTCACCAAGAAGCTCTTTCTTATGTTGGAAGGTACTCCTTTAAATCCGATTGCTTTACTGCTTGCAAGTTAGTCCGGTCCAGTAGACTCACTAACTCCTTGACTGCAGAATTCTGTCAAAACTTTGATGAGGAGACTGGATGGATCGAGACGGGTTTGGACCCTATTGTTTCTCCAGTCGGCGACGAGGCTGCCATGAATGTGCTTCGACTGGAATCCTGTGTCGCCAGTGTTACAAGTTACCTCGCTCGTCTGAAGGTGGAAGTTTCACGGATTGACTCATCACTCTGGCCAAGGGCGATGCTTCAAAATGACCTCGAGTCTCTGATGTCTTGCCTCAACGAGGTTCCTGGTCGAGTGCAAGAATGGAAGAAGTCCTCTGCCCGGTGTGGTGCTGACGTGGCGTTGTCCTTGGTAAGAGTCCACTGCAAGGAAGACCGCGAAGATAAGCTGGCGGCAACCAACCAACACCAAAAGACATGATTTCCAGTCCTTTATGGAGACTTTCATCTCTGCTGCCACTCGGATTGCAGATGGAATTGACTTGGATGAATTCGTCGAACCTGCCAGCCCTCCTCCTGCCGAATGAGCAAACTTTGAGATTTAAACCTGCCTTAAATTTGCATCGGAATGCCGAGTGGTTGCTGTAACCATTAAACTCCTCCGGGCTTGATGCTCGAATACTTTTGATCAGTCGTCTGGAATTTTTAGGATCTGTCTGAACTTGGTTTATTTCTGAATATGCTTGTATTTGCCTTTGAGTGGGATTTGGTCTTTACTCTGAATAATCTTTCGACCTACATCTCGTTATCCTTGCGGACGGGGGTGGAGCGCATGTTGTATTTGTGGTGTAGCTCCGAAGGAGAAGGTTGTAGTCGACCTGCACCTCGTCGTCCTCGCGGATGGGGATGGAGCGCACATTGCACTTGTGGCACAACCCCTAAAGGGAAGGTTGTAGTCGACCTGCACCTCGTCGTCCTTGCAGATGGTGATGGAGCATATGTTGTATTTGTGGCGCAGCTCCTAAGGAGAAGGTTGCAGTCGACCTGCACCTCATCGTCCTTGCGGATAAGGACGAACTTTAAACCTTAGGCGAGTACTGGACTGCAGCTAAGCCCCCGAGTGGGAGGGTCGCCCACCACTCGGTAGGATTTTTTAAACTTAGGCGAGTACTGGACTGCAGCTAAGCCTCCGAGTGGGAGGGTTGCTCACCACTCGGTAGGATTTTACAAAGTTAGGCGAGTACTGGACTACAGTTAAGCCCCCGAGTGGGAGGCTTGCTCACCACTCGGTAGGATTTTTTAAACTTAGGCGAGTACTGGACTGCAGCTAAGCCCCCGAGTGGGAGGGTTGCTCACCACTCGATAGGATTTTTCAAACTTAGGCGAGTACTGGACTGCAGCTAAGCCTCCGAGTGGGAGGCTTGCTCACCACTCGGTAGGATTTTTTAAACTTAGGCGAGTACTGGACTGCAGCTAAGCCCCCGAGTGGGAGGGTTGCTCACCACTCGGTAGGATTTTTCAAACTTAGGCGAGTACTGGACTGCAGCTAAGCCTCCGAGTGGGAGGGTTGCTCACCACTCGGTAGGATTTTACAAACTTAGGCGAGTACTGGACTGCAGCTAAGCCTCCGAGTGGGAGGGTTGCTCACCACTCGGTAGGATTTTACAAACTTAGGCGAGTACTGGACTGCAGCTAAGCCCCCGAGTGGGAGGCTTGCTCACCACTCGGTAGGATTTTTCAAACTTAGGCGAGTACTGGACTGCAGCTAAGCCTCCGAGTGGGAGGGTTGCTCACCACTCGATAGGATTTTACAAACTTAGGCGAGTACTGGACTGCAGCTAAGCCTCCGAGTGGGAGGGTTGCTCACCACTCGGTAGGATTTTACAAACTTAGGCGAGTACTGGACTGCAACTAAGCCCCCGAGTGGGAGGCTTGCTCACCACTCGGTAGGAATTTTTAAACTTAGGCGAGTACTGGACTGCAGCTAAGCCCCCGAGTGGGAGGCTTGCTCACCACTCGGTAGGATTTTTTAAACTTAGGCGAGTACTGGACTGCAGCTAAGCCCCCGAGTGGGAGGGTTGCTCACCACTCGGTAGGATTTTCTTTTAAACTTAGGCGAAACGGATTCGCAGATAAGCCCCCGAGTGGGAGGCTTGCTCACCACTCGGTAGGATTTTCTTTTAAACTTAGGCGAAACGGATTCGTAGCTAAGTCACCCACTGGGGGATTTCAGACGCAAATAAAAGCAACAACAATCGTCTAAGAGGACTGTAAAGTTCTTGTCTTTGATAAGCAAATTACAAAGGTACTTCTTATTACATTTTATTTGAATGGGTACTTAAGTGTAAAGGGGGCGGAGCAACTCCGCATTCCAAGCCCGTGGCTCGTCCTTCTTATGCTCGACATTGTAAAGGTGGTATGCCCCGTTGTGGAGCACTCTGGTGACAATGAAGGGGCCTTCCCAAGCAGGAGCGAGCTTGTGTGGTTTCTGCTGATCCACTCGAACAACCAAATCTCCCTCTTGAAAGGCTCGACCTTTCACATTTCTGGCGTGGAATCGACGCAAGTCTTGCTGATAAATGGTCGACCGGATCAAGGCCATCTCTCTTTCCTCCTCTAGGAGGTCGACTGCGTCCTGCCGAGCTTGCTCTGATTCCTCTTCAGAGAAGAGCTCGACTCGTGGTGCATTATGAAGCAAGTCACTCGGTAGAACAGCTTCAGCTCCATAGACCAAGAAGAATGGAGTTCGACCAGTCAACCGATTGGGAGTTGTCCTCAATCCCCAAAGAACTGATGGAAGTTCATCAACCCAGGTGTCTGCTGCAGGCTTGAGGTCTCGTATCAGTCGGGGTTTCAATCCTTTGAGAATCAGGCCATTTGCTCTCTCTGCTTGTCCATTCGATTGGGGATGGGCGACTGAAGCATAGTCGACTCGCGTGCCTTGGGAGGCGTAGAAGGCTCTGAACTCATCTGAATCGAAGTTTGATCCATTGTCAGTGATGATGTTGTGTGGAAATCCATATCTGAACGTCAATTCTCTGATGAACCTGACGGTAGTACTAGCTTCCAGATTCTTGACAGGCTTGGCTTCAATCCACTTGGTAAACTTGTCGACTGCTACAAGCACGTGAGTGAAGCCGCTCCTACCAGTCCTCAGCGGTCCAACCATATCTAATCCCCAAACAGCAAAGGGCCAGACGAGTGGAATGGTCTTTAGGGCTGATGCAGGTTTGTGGGACATATTGGAGTAAAACTGGCAGCCTTCACATCTGTCGACTATATCTTTCGCCATTTCATTTGCTCGTGGCCAATAAAATCCAGCTCGGTACGCTTTAGCCACGATGGTCCTAGAGGACGCATGATGGCCACAGGTCCCCGAGTGGATGTCGTTGAGGATTGCTAGACCTTCTTCCGGGGTTATGCATTTCTGGCTGACTCCGGTTATACTTTCCCTGAACATCTGTCCTCTTATCACAGTAAAGGCTTTGGATCGACGGACGATTTGTCAAGCCTCTTCTTCATCCTCTGGGAGTTCTTTCCTAAGGATATACACAATGTACGGCACAGTCCAGTCGGGAGTAATAACCAAAATATCCATGATTAGGTCGACCACGGCTGGAATCTCGACTTCAGTCGGATTTGTGGCACTCTTTGGTTGTGGAAGCTCTTCAGTGAAAGGATCTTCTTGAACTGAAGGTGCATGAATATGTTCCAGGAACACATTACTGGGAATGGCTTCTCTCTTGGAGCCTATCTTTGCTAAATCATCGGCTGCTTGATTTTTCAGTCGGGGTATGTGATGGAGCTCTAACCCCTCGAACTTCTTCTCCAACTTCCTCACCGTGTTGCAGTAGCCAGTCATGGCTGGGCTTCTGACGTCCCACTACTTCATCACTTGATTGACTACCAAATCTGAGTCGCCATAGACCATGAGGCGACGGATGCCGAGTGAGATGGCCATACGTAACCCATACAAGAGTGCTTCATATTCTGCTTCATTATTGGAGGAATCAAAGTGAATCTGGAGGACATATCTAAGCTTGTCTCCTCGGGGGGATATCAGCACCACCCCAGCACCGGAACCATTTAGCATCTTGGAACCATCAAAGAACATGGTCCAGTGCTCCGAGTGAACTTGAGTCGGCAGTTGCTGTTCGATCGACTCGGCGAGGAAATCCGCTATTGCTTGGGACTTGATAGCTTTCTTTGCCTCGAACTTGATATCTAAGGGAAGGAGTTCAATCGCCCACTTTGCCACTCGACCAGTTGCATCTCTGTTGTTCAGAATCTCTGATAATGGAGCGTCGCTGACGACTGTAATGGAGTGGTCAGAGAAGTAATGTGCAACCTTCTTCGTGGTCATATAAATCCCATAAACAAGCTTCTGATAATGTGGATATCTTTGCTTTGATGGAGTCAAAACTTCAGAAACATAGTATACTGGGCGCTGAACTTTGTAAGCTTTTCCTTCTTCTTCCCGCTCGACCGTAAGTACTGTACTGACGACTTGTCCAGTGGCTGCAATGTAAAGCAGTAAAGGCTCTTTGCTGATTGGAGCAGCAAGCACCGGCTGGGTGGAAAGCAGGGCTTTAAGCTCTGCAAATGCTGCATCAGCTTCAGGAGTCCACTCGAACTTATCTGACTTCTTCATCAGTCGGTAAAGAGGCAGTGCCTTTTCACCGAGGCGAGAAATGAATCGACTTAGGGCGGCCAAACAACCAGTAAGCTTCTGGACATCATGCACACGCACAGGGCGTTTCATCCGGAGTATGGCACCCACTTTCTCTGGGTTAGCGTCGATCCCTCGTTCGGAAACGAGAAAACCGAGTAATTTTCCGCCTGGAACTCCAAACGTGCACTTTGATGGATTAAGCTTGATATCATACCTTCTGAGGTTGGCAAAGGTTTCAGCAAGGTCAACCAGCAGGTCGGAACCTTTATGTGACTTGACCACAATGTCATCCATGTATGCTTCCACATTCCAACTGATCTGAGTGAGTAAACACTTCTGAATCATCCGCATGAATGTGGCTCCAGCGTTCTTCAAGCCGAATGGCATAGCGACATAACAGAAGCACCCAAATGGGGTGATGAAAGCTGTTTTTATGTCATCGAGTCCATACAGACGGATCTGATGATACCCAGAATAAGTGTCCAAAAAGGACAAACGCTCACACCCCGCAGTCGAGTCGACTATTTGGTCGATGCGAGGGAGAGGAAAGTGATCTTTCGGGCAGGCCCGATTGATATGTTTGAAGTCAATGCACATGCGAAGTGAGTCGTCCTTCTTTGGGACCATGGCAACATTAGCTAACCACTCGGAGTGATAAATCTCTCGGATAAACTCAGCTGCTAGAAGCCGAGCCACTTCTTCACCGATTGCCTTTCTCTTCTGTACGGCGGACCGTCGAAGATGTTCTTTTACTAGTTTTACTTTTGGGTCAACTCGCAAACAATGCTCAGCCAGTCCCCTGGGAACACCTGGCATGTCAGAAGGTTTCCATGCAAAGATGTCCCAGTTCTCATGGAGGAACTAGATGAGCGCTTCTTCCTATTTGGAGTCGAGTGTTGCTGGAATGTGAGTCGGAGCAGCATTGGGATCCGTGGGGTGAATGTGAACCGTCTTTGTTTCACCAGACGATTGGAATGTTGAATCTGTGGTGGGCTTCTTAGCTCACAACAAATCACTCGGATCAGCATTTTTTTGATACTCTTGCAATTCCACTACTGCCATCTGTGCATCGGCGATCTTTGAGCCCTTCTAGAAGCACTCTTCTGCCTTCTTTCGATTGCCAGTGATAGTGATCACCCCTTTAGGACCAGGCATCTTCAATTTGAGGTACACGTAACATGGTCGAGCCATAAAACGTGCATAAGCTGGCCTGCCCAGAATAGCATGATAAGCACTCTGGAAGTCTATGACTTTAAATGTCAACTTTTCTTTGCGGTAATTCTTGGATCACCGAAAACTACATCAAGGGCGATCTGGCCGAGTGACGCAGCCTTCTTGCCAGGAATAACTCCATGGAAACTCATATTGCTTTCATTGAGTCTAGACATCGGAATGCCCATTCCTTTCAACGTTTCTGCATACAGTATATTCAGACCACTATCACCGTCCATCAGAACCTTAGTCAATCGAGTGCCTTCGACTACTGGGTCAACCACCAGCGCTTGCCTCCCAGGGGTGGCTATGTGCGCTGGGTGGTCGGACTGGTCGAATGTAATGGTAGTCTGAGACCATTTCAAATAACTGGGTGTCACCGGAGCGACCATATTCACCTCTATGTTGATGACTTTCAGTCGACTCTTACTCTCAACATCAGCGAAAATCATTAGAGTGGAATTGACGTGGGGGTAACCATCATCGTCCTCTTCCTCATCCTCAACTTTGTCCGTTTCCTTCTCCTTTTCCTTGGGTTGTTTCTCTCGGAATTGCTGGATTAGGAGTCGACATTGTCGAGCGGTATGCTTCGGGTAAATGAAATTACCATCTTCATCTTTCTTAGTGTGAATGTGGCATGGTAAATCTAGCACATCATTTCCATCTTGATCTTTTACTTTCTTGGGGTTCCACGGTCCTTAGGGTTTCCCTTTGAACTTTCCTTGAGTCACAACTAAGGCTTCTCCAGGAGCAGCTGGCTCAGCTTTGCGCTTCTGCTTCCGACCGGAGTTCCCTCCTCCGGTTTCGTGGGCGACTGTTTTGTGCTTGCCACTCCGGAGTCGGTCTTCCTCTTCACCATTGGCGTATTTGGTGGCAATCTCCATCATCCGAGTCAGAGTCATATCTCCTGTCCGACCGAATTTCAGATTCAATTCCCGATACTTAACGCCTTCTTTGAAGGCACAAATTGCTTGGTGATCTGACACATTCTCCACTGTATGGTGTAATGTGATCCACCTCTGGATATAATCTCTCAGAGTTTCATTCAGTTTCTGAACGCAACACTGTAATTCTGTCAGCCCTGCTGGCCGTTTGCAAGTACCTTCAAATGTTCTGACAAATACCCGGGCAAGATCTTCCCAAGTATAAATACTACCAGGCTCTAACTGATTCAGCCACGCTCTGGTCGAGCCCTCTAACATCAAAGGGAGATGCTTCATGGCAACTTCATCGTTGCCACCACCAATCTGTACAGCCACTCGGTAATCCTCAAGCCAAGTGTCAGGCTTGGACTCACCAGTGAACTTACTGACCCCAGTCGCCAACCTGAAGTTGGGAGGAATCACCGCAGCCCTGATGGCTCCGCTGAAGCACTCTGGACCTGAGACATGCACTCTGCTGTTGGTTGGAAAATCTCTATCGTGGCCTTCTCTATGAGCCATGTTTCTGTCAACCAGACCCTGAACAAGAATAGATCTCGCATCAAAGCCCGGTTCTCTAGGGTCATCTAGAATCCTTCATCCACCATTGTAAGGACGTCTGTCATCATGCTCCGAGGCACATATGACCCACTCCTTGGGGGAGGCGTGGGCACTCGACGATGATCATCGTGATCGAGTCGGTGATCATACTGCTCACGGTTTCTGTACTGATCTCGCATGTCCCCACGTCCCTCACGCCTCGGGGGCGATCTCGGGCTGTGAGCCGACTGGACTATGTCTGCAACCACGGATCTGCTATGGATCCTATTCCGCGACTGAGATACTGTTGTATTCTGCTCACCCGCTGCTCGGAGCAAAGCCCGGATCTGCACCAAACCTCGACCAGCTTCTGACTGGGAAGGTTGATTTGACTCCGCTATTCGGGCCGCAGCTGCGAGATTCTGGATCAGAGTTCGGTATACCTGAGTCGGATGCGGAAAAGGTTGACGTCGACTGGACTCGGGGATACGCTGCCGAGCACGCTCGTCGAGTGCGCGCTGGAGGTTCTCAAGTCGAGTGCGTTCAGCTAAGTTGGCCAGGCGCGCCTCCTCCAAGGCCTGGGCCTCAGGGGTTTCTCCAACGATAGGAGTGTGAAGCACATCCATGTTCTGGCGGCGAAGTTCTTCCCTCCACTGCGAAGAGAGGGGTTCGGGGCGGTACTCTTCATGAACACGCGACGGATCGCTGCCCCCATCGCCTCCGTCTTCACGGGTGAAGCCAGGAGGACTGTGTGGTCCATTGACCATGAAAACTTCCGCCGTGGGGTCGCTGCTGTCGCACTCGGATGCAGCCTCTACGGAGCCAGTCGAACAGGCCGTAGAGAGTTTCGTCCGGCTCGATTGTTGCGACCTGGGGGTGGCCGACTGGCGAGCCACCGTATGCCTCACCCACCGCTGAAGCCTCGATCAACCGGAACGTTTGCTCCGGCAGGCTGCAGGGAGTGAGGTCAACACAGGAGCCCACCTATACTGAGTCGACGGCTGCCGTAGCAGGACGCCACGGACGCACGCGCGAAAGTGCGTCGCCCCGCGGACGGGGAGAGCCTCGACGTCGAGTGGTGCTTCTTGGAGCCAAGCGGAGTCGTCGGCTACGAATACGAGCGCGCCGAGTTGGATCTCGCGGCCCTCGGCCAAACCTCCGCGTGAAACCATGTTGATGGGGATTGGAAAAATTGCAACTTCTCCCACAAGTCGCTAAGACACCTGCCCCACGGTGGGCGCCAACTATCATGGTTCTAAGTCTGACAGTAGAATGGGGGGTAGGGATGTAGAGGCAAGATCCTAGCTATGGAGGAGTTGTACACGCCAGTTTTACGAGTTCAGGCCCTTCGGAGGAAGTAACAGCCCTACGTCTCGGAGCCCGGAGGCGGTCGACTGGATATTATGCGTGTGAGTTACCGGGGGTGCGAACCCTTGTGCCTGTGGAGGGGGGTGGCTTATATAGAGTGCGCCAGGACCCCAGCCAGCCCACGTCACAGAGGGTTTAAGGTACATTGAAGAGAGAACGTTACTGGTAACGCCCAAACTAAAGTGCTATAAATGACAATTAAGCCTATAAGTAAATGCCCGACCGTTGTTCATGCAGAGTGGATTTAGCTCTTCTGTCCGTCGAGTGACTTCTGCGATGGTCGAGTGACATTGATTCTTCCGAGTGGAACGTCTCCAGTCGAGTGGATGACGGTACCCTTTGAATGATCCTGGCTTTAGGGTGATGTCCTAGGGGAGGATGTCTAGGTCAGGTCTATGACCCTACCCTATGTACATAGCTTCATCAGCGACCCCCCTAGGGTTTCCAACCCTAGGCGCCTTGGGCCCATGGGGGGCGCACCAGCCCACTAAGGGGCTGGTTCTCACCCAACTACAGCCCATTAGGCCCTTCGGGGCAGCTGGACCCTCCCGGTGGACCCCCGGAACCCCTTCGGTGGTCCCGATACAATACCGATAAACCCCGAAACTTTTCCGGTGACTGAAACTGGACTTCCCATATATAAATTGAAAGATCGTGGATGTCACCTAGAGGGGGGGTGAATAGGCGTTTTAAAATAATTACGATTTAGGCTTGAACAAATGCGGAATAAACCTAGCGGTTAATTTGTCAAGCACAAAACCTAAAACAACTAGGCTCACCTATGTGCACCAACAACTTATGCTAAGCAAGATAAGCAACTATGTGATAGCAAGATATATGACAAGAAACAATATGGCTATCACAAAGTAAAGTGCATAAGTAAAGAGCTCGGGTAAGAGATAACCGAGGCACGCAGAGACGATGATGTATCCCGAAGTTCACACCCTTGCGGATGCTAATCTCCGTTTGGAGCGGTGTGGAGGCACAATGCTCCCCAAGAAGCCACTAGGGCCACCGTAATCTCCTCACGCCCTCGCACAATGCAAGATGTCGTGATTCCACTAAGGGACCCTTGAGGGCGGTCACCGAACCCGTACAAATGGCAACCCTTGGGGGCGGTCACCGAACCCGTACACTTTGGCAACCCTTGGGGGCGGTCACCGGTACCCGTCAAATTGCTCGGGGCGATCTCCACAACCTAATTAGAGACCCCGACGCTTGCCCGGAGCTTTACACCACAATGACTGAGCTTCGAACAACACCAACCATCTAGGGCGCCAAGGCACCCAAGAGGAACAAGCTCTAGGGTGCCCAAACACCCAAGAGTAATAAGCTTCTCAAACTTCACTTCCACGTATCACCGTGGAGAACTCAAACCGATGCACCAAATGCAATGGCAAGGGCACATGGAGTGCCCAAGTCCTTCTCTCTCAAATCCCATCGGAGCAACTAATGCTAGGGAGGAAAATGAGAGGAAGAACAAGAAGGAGAACACCAAGAACTCCAAGATCTAGATCCAAGGGGTTCCCCTCACATAGAGGAGAAAGTGATTGGTGGAAATGTGGATCTAGATCTCCTCTCTCTTTTCCCTCAAAAACTAGCAAGAATCCATGGAGGGAATGAGAGTTAGCAAGCTCAAAGAAGGTCAACAAAGGGGGAAGAACACGAGCTCAAAAGGGTTAGGTTCAATGGGGAAGAAGACCCCCTTTTATAGGAGGGGAAAATCCAACCGTTATGTGCTCAGCCCGCACACGAGCGGTACTACCACTCCTGGTCCCGGTACAACCGGGACTCACAGTATACGTGCAGAACCCTACCAGGCGGTACAACCGGGCGACCAGGCGGTAGCACCGGTTGAGAAGAACAACCGGACCAACCGCCCAGCCACCGCTCAACCACCGCATAGGAACAGAAGGGAGTCACCCCTGAGTGCGGTAGTCGAGCGGTACCAGGCCGGTGCAACCGCATGGCCTTGAGCGCTCGGGCGGCTAAGTCCTGAGCAGTCGAACCGCTCTGGACACCGGTGGTACCGGTACGACCGGACCAACCGGGCCACCACCGCCCGAGTACCGCATCAAAACAGAGGCCTGACCGGTACTTGGGCGGTGCCTGGCCGGAACAACCGCCCAAGTCTTTGCTGAGCAACTTGGCGGTACCACCGCCCGGAAGCAGCGGTACAACGGCTGAGAGCTCCAAGCGGTACTACTGCTGGGGCACACGGTACTACCGCTGGGACCAAACAAAAACCACTCTCAAGAAAACCAGAACTGCCATAACTTCTGCATATGAGCTCCGAATTGAGCAAACTCAAGCTTGTTGGAAACAAGACGACGAGTAGCATCAAAACAGCCAACAAATAGGGGAGTGAAACCTACAACCAAGAAGAACCGGCAAAACCTCCAACATCGAAAACATCATAGAAGATGCATGTGAACTCCATTTTCGATGAACTCGAGCTTGTCATCAAGATGACCATAAGCTCTAAGACTCACAAAGAGAACCAAACAAGAACCAAGAAAGATGATGCAAGGATGCAACGGTTTGAGCTCTCTACGAACGATACGATCAAGCTACTCATCGAGAGCCCCCCTTGATAGTACGACAATCGATCCTATAACCCAGTCTCCCAACTACCATCATGAGACCGGTAAAATAGAAAACCTATCAAGGGCAAACCTTTGCCTTGCACATGGTCCACTTGAGCTAGATGATGACAATCTTGACTCCCTCAAGTTGGACCACCTTTCTTGATTGTGTTGACTCGATGAAGACTAGTTGATTGCTCCCCCATACTCCACTATGGGTAAGCCACTCTTCCGCACATCTTCACAAGTCCATTATCACCACAAAGGACGGCAAGCTTCAAGCATTTGATCTCTTCGTGATGCTCCACTTGAACTTGCACACCGCAACCTAACCCCACAAAGAACTCTCACGAAGACCATGGGTTAGTACACAAAGCGTAATTGACAATTCTTACCATACCATGGGATCACTTGATCCCTCTCGGTACATCTTCTGCGCTTTGTGAGTTGATCAACTTGATTCAGTCTTGACTTAGTCTTGATCATCCTTGAACCTTTCCAATTCTCTTCATTTGAATGATGTCTTGAAGGTAGACATGAATGATCACACAATCTTCTTCTTCAAGACATGCTTGCAATAAGCTCAACTCTCACATGACCAATCTTTGGATAATTCTTTGAATAACACCTTGGTCGACATAAACTCTCCTTGAAACCAACACATGTACTCCAAGAAAAGCCTATGGACAAAACCTTCAAATATAACTCAAGGCAACCATTAGTCCATAGAGATTGTCATCAATTACCAAAACCAAACATGGGGGCACCGCATGTTCTTTCATAAATCTTTACCTCCGGACCATTCCAGAACTCCTCTTGACATTCGGGATCTCATCCGGGACTCCGAACAACATTCGGTAACCACGTACATCTATTCCCTATAACCCTAGCGTCATCGAACCTTAAGTGTGCAGACCCTACGGGTTCGGGAGGCATGCAGACATGACTGAGACATCTCTTCGGCCAATAGCCAAACAACGGGATCTGGATACCCATGTTGGCTCCCACATGCTCCACGATGATCTCATCGGATGAACCACGATGTCAAGGATTCAATCAATCCCGTATACGATTCCCTTTGTCTACCGGTATACCACTTGCCCGAGATTCGATCGTCGGTATACCAATACCTTGTTCAATCTCGTTACGGCAAATCTCTTTACTCGTTCCGTAACACATCATCCCATGATCAACTCCTTGATCACACTGAGCTCATTATGATGATGTCCTACCGAGTGGGCCTAGAGATACCTCTCCGTCATACAGAGTGACAAATCCCAGTCTCGATTCGTGCCAACCCAACAGATACTTTCGGGGATACCCGCAATGTACCTTTACAGCCACCCAGTTACGTTGTGACGTTTGGCACACCCAAAGTTCTCCTACGGTATCCGAGAGTTGCACAATCTCATGGTCTAAGGGAAAAAGATACTTGACATTAGAAAAGCTTTAGCAGACGAACTACATGATCTTGTGCTATGCTTAGGATTGGGTCTTGTCCATCACATCATTCTCCTAATGATGTGATCCCGTCATCAATGACATCCAATGTCCATGGTTAGGAAACCGTAACCATCTATTGATCAACGAGCTAGTTGATACGTCTCCAACGTATCTATAATTTTTGATTGCTCCATCCTATATTATCTACTGTTTTGGGCAATATTGGGCTTTATTATCCACTTTTATATTATTTTTGGGACTAACCTATTAACCGGAGGCCCAGCCCAGATTTGCTGTTTTATGCCTATTTCAGTGTTTCGAAGAAAAGGAATATCAGACGGAGTCAAAACGGAACGAAATCAACTAGAGAAGTTATTTTTGGAACGAAAGCCACCCGATGGACTTGGACCCCAAGTCAAGGAAGGAACGAGGAAGCCACGAGGGTGGGGGGCGCACCCACCCCCCTAGGGTGCGCCCCCTGCCTCATGGGGCCGTTGTGGCTCCCTTGACGTACTCCCTACACTCATATATACCCACGTATCCTAAAACTTCCGAGACAGAGATTAGATCTGGACTTCCGCCGCCAGAAGCCTCTGTAGCCACCGAAAACCAATCTAGACCCGTTCCGGCACCCTGCCGGAGGGGGAATCCTTCTCCGGTGGCCATCTTCATCATCCCGGTGCTCTCTATGACGAGGAGGGAGTATTTCTCCCTCGGGGCTGAGGGTATGTACCAGTAGCTATGTGTTTGATCTCTCTCTCTCTCGTGTTCTTGATTTGGCACGATCTTGATGTATCGTGAGCTTTGCTATTATAGTTGGATCTTATGTTTATCCTCCCCCTCTTCTCTCTTGTAATGAATTGAGTTTCCCCTTTGAAGTAATCTTATCGGATTGAGTCTTTAAAGATTTGAGAACACTTGATGTATGTCTTGCCGTGCGTATCTGTGGTGACAATGGGATATCACGTGATTCACTTGATGTATGTTTTGGTGATCAACTTGCGGGTTCCGCCCATGAACCTATGCATAGGGGTTGGCACACATTTTCGTCATGATTCTCCGGTAGAACTTTGGGGCACTCTTTGAGGTCCTTTGTGTTGGTTGAATAGATGAATCTGAGATTGTGTGATGCATATCGTATAATCATACCCACGGATACTTGAGGCGACATTGGAGTATCTAGGTGACATTAGGGTTTTGGTTGATTTGTGTCTTAAGGTGTCATTCTAGTACGAACTCTAGGGCTGTTTGTGACACTTATAGGAATAGCCCAACGGATTGATTGGAAAGAATAACTTTGAGGTGGTTTCGTACCCTACCATAATCTCTTCGTTCGTTCTCCGCTATTAGTGACTTTGGAGTGACTCTTTGTTGCATGTTGAGGGATAGTTATGTGATCCAATTATGTTATTATTGTTGAGAGGACTTGCACTAGCGAAAGTATGAACCCTAGGCCTTGTTTCCTATCATTGCAATACCGTTTACGCTAACTTTTATCACTTGCTACCTTGCTGTTTTTATTATTTCATATTACAAATACCTTTATCTACCATCCATATACCACTTGTTTCACCATCTCTTCACCGAACTAGTGCACCTATACAATTTACCATTGTATTGGGTGTGTTGGGGACACAAGAGACTCTTTGTTATTTTGTTGCAGGGTTGCTTGAGAGAGACCATCTTCATCCTACGCCTCCTACGGATTGATAAACCTTAGGTCATCCACTTGAGGGAAATTTGCTACTGTCCTACAAACCTCTGCACTTGGAGGCCCAACAACGTCTACAAGAAGAAGGTTGTGTAGTAGACATCAAGCTCTTTTCTGGCTCCGTTGCCCGGGAGGTGAGTGCTTGAAGGTATATCTTTAGATCTTGCAATCGAGTCTTTTAGTTTCTTGTTTTATGACCAGTTTAGTTTATAAAGGAAAATTACAAAAAATATGGAATTGAGTTTGTCTCATACGCTTCACCTTTTTAATATCTTTCGTGAGTATGATGGAAAGGATAATTGTGCTCAAGTGCTAGAAGAAGAAATCTATAAAATGTTTGGCACTAAATATTTGAATGATGAGCATGATTGCAATGTTGTTAGTACGAATTCTTTGAATATCCATGACACTAATGATGATTGCGCTAGTTATGATGAAAATGTCTCCTATAAACATGTCAATTTTTGTGGAGTGCATTGGGTTTGTAAGTGCACACCAAATAGAGAAGATAGATATTGCAAGAAGCATAAGTACTTAGAAACTAAATTGTTGCAAGAAGAGCTAGATGAATGTGCTGAAAGATTCAATATTTTTCGTGCCCCTTGTGAGCTTTGCAATGAACATGGTCATTTAAATCTCCAATGCAAATTGTTTCATGACCGAATCGTATCCAAAAATTGTGATAATTTGATTACCCTTGAGCATCATAAAGAGCTTAGTCTTCTTATGGGGTATGAGGAAATGAAACTTATAACTGAGGGTATTCCAAAGTTTAATCTTGATAAAGTTCTTCATTTTGACCTAGAGGAAATTTATATGTATTGTGCGGTGAATTGCATTGAAAATCCTTATATTGCCAATTACATAAAGAAAAGAAAACAAATAGAAGATGAAGAGAATACTAATGAAAGAGAAGAGACTTCCCAATATCCTCCTATTATTTCTTATGATGAATCAGGTAACGAGGAGGAGCCTCCTATTCAACCAATCTCATTAATAAGGAGCTCCAAAAAGATATTGAACCCACACATGATGTGGTGAAGAAGAAGAAAAGAAAAAGGAAGAGAGGTAAAAAGATATCTCTCTCAAATAATGCTGCTCCTATTACTATTGTGCCTCATGAAAATATAATTGTGGAATATAATGATACTTCTTATGATCTTGAAAATCTTTTTGGCACTTGCTTGGAAGAATATGATAATTGCTATACTATTGGTGCTATCCATACTATTAATGATGAGAGTGATTATGCTTATGATATGAAAAGGCCCAAGCTTGGGGAAGCTATGTTTGATGAGGATGCCATATTTGAGAATATATTTGCTGCAATTAATGTTTGTCCCAAGCTTGGGGATGCTATGTTTAATAAAGATGATATTTTTAGTATCCCAAGTTTTGATATGCAAATTTATAATGATAATAACATGCCTCCTACTTATGATAATTGTTGTGATGATACTTATGCTATAAAAAGTAGTGAGGATTATATTTATGAAACTTGTCATGATTATGGTTACCCCTTTTCTGAACATTACTCTTTTAATGTGGAAACAATTTATAGTATCCAAGTCTCTTATGATACTCCCACTATCCCGAATGAGAAGAATTTTGCTTATGTGGAGAGTAGTAAATTTTCTATGCTTGTAGATCATGAAAAGAATGCTTTAGGTGCTGGTTATATTGTTGAATTCATTCATGATTCTACTGAAAATTATTATGAGGTAGGAATATATGCTTGTAGGAATTGCAATAATATCAAGTTTCCTCACTATGTGCTTAAAGTTTTGAAGTTATGCTTGTTTTACCTTCCTATGCTAGTTGATTATTGTTCCCACAAGTTGTTTGCTCACAAAATCCCTATGCATAGAAAGTGGGTTAGACTTAAATGTGCTAGTCATATTCTTCATGATGCTCTCTTTATATTCCAATTCTTATCCTTTTTGTGAGCATCATTGAAATCATCATGCCTAGCTAGGGGCGTTAAACGATAGCGCTTGTTGGGAGGCAACCCAACTTTATTTTTGTTCCTTGCTTTTTGATCCTGTTTAGTAATAAATAATTCATCTAGCCTCTGTTTAGATGTGGTTTTATGCTTTTAATTAGTGTTTGTGCCAAGTAGAACCTTTGGGAAGACTTGGAGAAAGTCTTGTTGATCATGCTGTAAAAAACAGAAACTTTAGCACTCACGAGAATTGCTGCCATTTTTATTTGGAGAGTGATATTTAGTTAATTATTTTTGCGGATGATTAATAAATAAATTCCTCAGGTCCAGAAATTTATTTGAGAATTTTATGAGTTCCAGAAGTATACGTTTGATCCAGATTACTACAGACTGTTCTGTTTTTGACAGATTCTGTCTTCATTGTGTTGTTTGCTTATTTTGATGAATCTATGGCTAGTAAAATAGTTTATAAACCATAGAGAAGTTGGAATAAAGTAGATATAACACCAATATAAATAAAGAATGAGTTCATTACAGTACCTTTAAGTGGTAATTTATTTTCTTATACTAACGGAGCTTACGAGTTTTCTGTTAAGTTTTGTGTTCTGAAGTTTTCAAGTTTGGGTAAGGATTCGATGGACTATGGAATAAGGAGTGGCAAGAGCCTAAGCTTGGGGATGCCCAAGGCACCCCAAGGTAATATTCAAGGATATCCAAGAGCCTAAGCTTGGGGATGCCCCGGAAGGCATCCCCTCTTTCGTCTTCGTTCAGCGGTAACTTTACTTGGAGCTATATTTTTATTCGCCACATGATATGTGTTTTGCTTGGAGCGTCTTTTTATTTTATTTTTCTTTGCTTGCTGTTTGAATAAAATACCAAGATCTGAAATTATTAAATGGGATAGTCTTCACATAGTTGCATAATTATTTGACTACTCATTGATCTTCACTTATATCTTTCGGAGTAGTTTGTTGTTTGCTCTAGTGCTTCACTTATATCTTTTAGAGCATGATGGTAGTTTTATTTTGAAGAAATAGATGAACTCTCATGCTTCACTTAGATTATTTTGAGAGTCTTAATAGCATGGTAATTTGCTTAAAATCCTAATATGCTAGGTATACAAGATTAATAATAAAATTCTCTTATGAGTGTTTTGAATACTAAGAGAAGTTTGATGCTTGATGATTGTTTTGAGATATGGAGGTAATAATATCAAAGTCGTGCTAGTTGAGTAGTTGTGAATTTGAGAAGTGCTTGTGTTCAAGTTTGCAAGTCCCGTGGCATGCACGTATGGTAAACGTTATGTAACAAATTTGAAACATGAGGTGTTATTTGATTGTCTTCCTTATGAGTGGCGGTCGGGGACGAGCGATGGTTTTTTCCTACCAATCTATCCCCCTAGGAGCATGCGCGTAGTGCCGAGGTTTTTGATGACTTGTAGATTTTTGCAATAAGTATGTGAGTTCTTTATGACTAATATTGAGTCCATGGATTATACGCACTCTCACCCTTCCATCCTTGCTAGCCTCTTCGGTACCGTGCATTGCCCTTTCTCACATCGAGAGTTGGCGCAAACTTCGCCGGTGCATCCAAACCCCGTGATATGATGCGCTCTGTCACACATAAACCTCCTTATATCTTCCTCAAAACAGCCACCATACCTACCTATTATGGCATTTCCATAGCCATTCCGAGATATATTGCCATGCAACTTTCCACCATCCAGTTTATCATGACACATTCATCATTGTTATATTGCTTAGCATGATCATGTAGTTGACATAGTATTCGTGGCAAAGCCACCGTTCATAATTTTTTCATACTTGTCACTCTTGATTCATTGCATATCCCGGTACACCGCCGGAGGCATCCATATAGAGTCATACTTTGTTCTAGTATCGAGTTGTAATCATTGAGTTGTAAATAAATAGAAGTGTGATGATCATCATTCAATAGAGCATTGTCCCCAAAAAAGAGAAAGGCCATAAAAAAGGAGAAGGCCCAAAAAAATAAAAAATAAAAAATAAAAAATAAATAAAAGGGGCAATGCTACTATCCTTTTTTCCACACTTGTGCTTCAAAGTAGCACCATGATATAACGAGTCTCATATATTGTGCTTCAAAGTAGCACCATGTTCTTCATATAGAGAGTCTCATATGTTGTTACTTTCATATACTAGTGGGAATTTTCATTATAGAACTTGGCTTGTATATTTCAACAATGGGCCTCCTCAAGTGCCCTAGGTCTTCGTGAGCAAGCAAGTTGGATGTACACCCACTTAGTTTCTTTAGTTGAGCTATCGTACATTTATAGCTCTAGTGCATCCGTTGCATGACAATCCCTACTCCTTGCATGAACATCAATCGATGGGCGTCTCCATAGCCCATTGATTAGCCTCGTTGATGTGAGACTTTCTCCTTTTTGTCTTCTCCACATAACCTCCATCATCATATTCTATTCCACCCATAGTGCTATATCCATGGCTCGCGCTCATATATTGCGTGAAGGTTTATGAGTTTGAGATTACTAAAGTACGAAACAATTGCTTGGCTTGTCATCGGGGTTGTGCATGATGAGAGCATTCTTGTGTGATGAAAATGGAGCATGACTAAACTATATGATTTTGTAGGGATGAAATTTCTTTGGCCATGTTATTTTGAGAAGACATAATTGCTTAGTTAGTATGCTTGAAGTATTATTATTTTTATGTCAATATGAACTTTTGTCTTGAATCTTTCGGATCTGAATATTCACATCACAAGTAAGAAGAATTACATTGAAATTATGCCAACTAGTATTCCACATCAAAAATTATCTTTTTATCATTTACCTACTCGAGGACGAGCAGGAATTAAGCTTGGGGATGCTTGATACGTCTCCAACGCATCTATAATTTTTGATTGCTCCATGCTATATTATCTACTGTTTTGGGCAACACTGGGCTTTATTATCCACTTTTATATTATTTTTGCGACTAACCTATTAACCGAAGGCCCAGCCCAGATTTGCTGTTTTATGCCTATTTCAGTGTTTCGAAGAAAAGGAATATCAGACGGAGTCGAAACGGAACGAAATCAACTAGAGAAGTTATTTTTGGAATGAAAGCCACCTGATGGACTTGGACCCCACGTCAAGGAAGGAACGAGGAAGCCACGACCCCCTAGGGCGCGCCCCCTGCCTCGTGGGGCCGTCGTGGCTCCCCTGACGTACTCCCTGCACTCATATATACCCATGTATCCTAAAACTTCCGAGACAGAGATTAGATCGGGACTTCCGCCGCCAGAAGCCTCCGTAGCCACCGAAAACCAATCTAGACCCGTTCCGGCACCCTGCCGGAGGGGGAATCCTTCTCTGATGGCCATCTTCATCATCCCGGTGCTCTCCATGACGAGGAGGGAGTAGTTCTCCCTCGGGGCTGAGGGTATGTACCAGTAGCTATGTGTTTGATCTCTCTCTCGTGTTCTTGATTTGGCACGATCTTGATGTATCGCGAGCTTTGCTATTATAGTTGGATCTTATGTTTCTCCTCCCCCTCTTCTCTCTTGTAATGAATTGAGTTTCCCCTTTGAAGTAATCTTATTGGATTGAGTCTTTAAAGATTTGAGAACACTTGATGTATGTCTTGCCGTGCGTATCTGTGGTGACAATGGGATATCACGTGATTCACTTGAGGTATGTTTGGTGATCAACTTGCGGGTTCCGCCCATGAACCTATGCATAGGGGTTGGCACACGTTTTCGTCATGATTCTCTGATAGAACTTTGGGGAACTCTTTGAGGTCCTTTGTGTTGGTTGAATAGATGAATCTGAGATTGTGTGATGCATATCGTATAATCATACCCACGGATACTTGAGGTGACATTGGAGTATCTAGGTGACATTAGGGTTTTGGTTGATTTGTGTCTTAAGGTGTTATTCTAGTACGAACTCTAGGGCTGTTTGTGACACTTATAGGAATAGCCCAACGGATTGATTGGAAAGAATAACTTTGAGGTGGTTTCGTACCCTACCATAATCTCTTCGTTCGTTCTCCGCTATTAGTGACTTTGGAGTGACTCTTTATTGCATGTTGAGGGATAGTTATGTGATCCAATTATGTTATTATTGTTGAGAGGACTTGCACTAGCGAAAGTATGAACCCTAGGCCTTGTTTCCTTTCATTGCAATACCATTTACGCTAACTTTTATCACTTGCTACCTTGTTGTTTTTATTATTTCAGATTACAAATACCTTTATCTACCATCCATATACCACTTGTTTCACCATCTCTTCGCCGAACTAGTGCACCTATACAATTTACCATTGTATTGGGTGTGTTGGGGACACAAGAGACTCTTTGTTATTTTGTTGCAGGGTTGCTTGAGAGAGACCATCTTCATCCTACGCCTCCTACGGATTGATAAACCTTAGGTCATCCACTTGAGGGAAATTTGCTATTGTTCTACAAACCTCTGCACTTGAAGGCCCAACAACGTCTACAAGAAGAAGGTTGTATAGTAGACATCACTAGTCAACTAGAGGCTCACTAGGGACATGTTGTGGCCTATGTATTCATACATGTATTACGATTTTCGGATAACACAATTATAGCATGAACAATAGACAATTATCATGAACAAGGAAATATAATAATAACCATTTTATTATTGCCTCCAGAGCATATTTCCAACAGGTAGCATCATCATCACCGTCATCACGTTGTCGTACTGACGGAACTCTCCCGTGAAGCTCTGCTGGATCGGAGTTTGTGGGACGTCATCGAGCTGAACGTGTGCTGAACTCGGAGGTGCCGTGCGTTCGGTACTTGGATCGGTCGGATCGTGAAGACGTACGACTACATCAACCGCGTTGTGCTAACGCTTCCGCATTCGGTCTACGAGGGTACGTAGACACACTCTCCCCTCTCGTTGCTATGCATCACCATGATCCTGTGTGTGCGTAGGAAAATTTGAAATTACTACGTTTCCCAACATCATCAACTCGTGTTTTTGTACAAGGAAGTCGTAGATAGATATGCCAATTAGAGAGTCAGCCTTCCAGTGCTGTTCTCCGGCGGCTCCCCTTCGCCGATGACCTCGGTCGTCGCTGGTAAGGGGGTCGCCAAATTCACACGTGTGGATAATTTTAGGTCAAAGTAGCTTAGTTTTATAGATCGTACATCGTCTTGGCTTTGGCGACGGCGATAGCGGCGCTGAATAAAGTTTCTTCATATCCTATTTTGACGAGGCGATCTATTCTTTGGTTGGGGATGGGTCTAAAATCCAGATGTTTAAGCAAGTATGTAGCGGCGGCTGCATCCTCGCGGTGGACCTGTGTCCTCGGGTCCGCTGCTGTGACAATGTCTACTCCAGTGCCGGCGTGAAACTTGGGAGGTAGTCCAGGAGCGGATGCAGATTGTGATCTGCATCGGCGGTATCTGAAAGATGATGGATCGTATGCTGGGTTCATGGTACGTGGATGACATGTATGGTTTCCTCCTCCGACGTCTTAATCGTGTGGTGGTGCCATATCTGGAGTTCGATGGCGTGTTCGAGTTGTTGTCCCGGTCTGATTCGTTCAATGGTAACGGCCTTTGGCGAGCCACCTTGAAGGTCCGCAAACCTGCATATCAGTGATGGAGCCACGTCAAACTCGGGTGTGAAGGTGATTCGACATTTTTTTCCTATGGTGATTGTTGTGGTGGCGCCAGAGGAAAGTGACAGACGATGGTGTCAAGCTTAGAGGTTTTTCAGTCTTGTTTGTAATTTTACTTTTTGGATGATGTTTCTTTGTGCAAAGACTAGTGTTTTACTATTTGTTCAGTTTTATTAGGTTGGTGTGTATGTTTTCTTTAGGGAAAATTTTGTTTTTGCCATTTTAATTTTTGCCCACTTTACTTATGCCACTCTAGAATTTGATATCTCACCTTTGCCACTCTTAACTTTTGACAATACATCACAAATGCCATTCAGTGGCAAAAACCATAATTTTTCATTTCACTTTTGCCACTCTTAAGTTTTGCAATGTATCACAATTGCCACTTTGAAATTTTTTTTGCCACTGAATGGCAAAATTGATATATTGTCAAAAGCTAAGAATGACAAAAGTGAAATGTTAAATTCTAGAGTGGCATAAGCAAAGTGGGCAAAAACTAGAGTGACAAAAACATTTTTTCTTTTTTCTTTATGATGGCCGGTGTGTACGTGATTTGTACTATAAAAATTGATATACTCCAGTAAATAAGACATCGTATTACGATGAAATATTGTTGTACGAATTTCTGTTTCTGTTAATCTTCCCCCGTTAAAAAAAATGAATGTTTGCTCGGCCTGCCTGGTATTCACAGTGGGGGAAGATGCGACGCTAGTCCTACCCTCAACCCATGTCGACCGACCGATAACGACCGAGGCAGAAGCGCGTCTGGAAAGGACCCGGCGCGCCCAGAGCAAAGATGGACAACTCGTAGCAGAAAACGGAAGAAAAAGAAAAGCAAAAGGAGTTCCAGAAAGAAATCTAGGGCAAGCCGCACGCACGCCACCCAAATTCCCGTAGCCCTACGCCACCATCCGCCGCCACCGCCACCGCCGGCGGCGAGTCTCGGCGGGGGCAGAAGCGGCCGAGGAGCACCCCTTCGCCCCCCGAATCAGGCCCCGAGGGGAAGAATAAGAGGGGGAGAAGGGGGCAAGTCAGCCCTCCCCGTTCGATCGGAGGCAGCATCTCTCCCCCGGAAGGTCGCCGGCGGAGCAACCGCTGATGCGGCGGCCATGGCGTCGGCGGTGCTCTCGTACATTCAAAGCCTGTGGCCGCTCTCGGCTCTCCTGAAGGAGGACGACCTGGGCGCCTCCGCGCGGCTGGTGCGGACCCTCTCCGTGCCCGAGGAGACGAAGCAGTTCGTGTTCGCGATCCGGGAGCCCGAGACGCAGGGCTTGCTCTACATCCTCGCGGCGCAGAACCTCTCCGAGCAGTCCGCTTTGGACGCCGGACATCTGATCAGGGCGGTGCGGCCCCGGGCCGTGATCACCCAGGTCGCGCACACAGAGGTCGAGGACGTTTTGATCGAGGAGCAGTGCCTGGCTGAAGGCGGAGCGGGCGGCGTGCCGGCGTCGCCACTACAGGTGATTAAGCGTTGCATCACCGAGAAGAAGAGCAAAGATCACTATGTGAAATCCGCCGCTTGCCAGGTCCTCCGGGAGATTTTTGGGGTTGGATTCTATGGCCACCTATTGGCTGCCAAGAGAGCTGCGGAGGAGACAGAGTCGCATTTTCTCTTGCTCGGCTCTCCGTATGAGAAGAATTGCAATGCGGGTGGATCGAGCAACGGAAATAGTACGGACGATAATCCGGCTCCGCAATTGCAGACTAGCTGCACTCTTCCTCAGAGTGCCATGGATGATAAATCTGGTCTCCAGTTACAGAGTAACTGCTTGCTCCCTAAGAGTGCCACATCTGCAGTAAGCTCCCATGTCAGGAAGATATGCCTTGTGGATGATTATGGAGGGCAGCTCATGAAGTCGCTAGCTCCAACTGCTAACTTGTTGTTGTCCCAAGCTATCTCTTCCTATGCTGTTGCGGAGTGCAGACTGTCAGAATGTAAGCCGGCCGACAGATACGAGCCTCCACTTTTTGCGCAGACCGTCTACCCTCTGCTCTCTGACCTTTATGAGATATTTGTTCAAATTCCGTCAATTGGGAAGGCTATGGCTTCTGCACAGATGTTGCTCACTCAAGTTCACAAGGGGAAGCCAGTTTGCAGTGAAATGTTATCTGATGTCTATGTATTTGGAATTGCAATAGAGGCTCTCAGAATATGTTTAAACAATGCAGGAAGACGCCGCATTAATACTAGGGATAATCATAGTTTGGAGAAATTGGATTTTGCAGAGCTCCCTTCTGAGGAGAAGTGCCACATTCTTCTTGTTCAAGCTCTCAGAAGTCAACTAAGGGAGTTCGGTTCTGTGGTGGCTGTAGTTGATGCCAGCTGCTTAGCTGGAATAAGGAGACACTGGAACACTCCTGTTCCTTCGGAGATCACACAATTAGCTGGCAGTTGCTTCAATCATTATGGCAACAAAAATGAGAGCGAAAATGAGAGTGATAACAATGAGGTGCCATCGGACAGCACTGATAAAAAGAGCTGGATAGCTGAGAAACCTGTGGTCGCAGTTGGTGCGGGAGGAACAGCAATTCTTGGTTTTTCATCTTTGTCGAAAACCATCCAGGCATCTGCCATTCTTAAGTTGGCTCCTTATAAAACTCCAGTGATCTTAAAGTATGGCTTAATGCAGCTGCAAAGGCATGCCGGCGTTGTATTAAGCAAGCTCCTCTCTCATGGGGTTGTTAGTGCTGGTTCGAAGTCATCTGTTTTACAGTTCACAGCTTCAGCAGAGAAGATTCGGGCGGTGACACACACCGTAATATCATCTGTAGAGAGAACTAGCTTGTTGGCGATGCGGACATCGTTCTACGAAATAATGCAAAAGAGGCAGAAGCACAACCGACCTTTCCGAATAGCTCCTTGGGCAACATTTAGTTTTAGCTTGGTTGCATGTGCTGGCCTCCTGAAGCATGGAGATGGGATTGAGTGTGCTGCTGAGGCCGCACCTTCTGTTCCCATGATTGCCTCCCTGGGCCGTGGTCTTGAGAGCTTGCGTGTCACTTCAGAGGAAACGAGGCAAACAAGGAGCCAAAATGTGAAGGAAGCTTTGCTAACATTGTTGCGCAGCTTAAAGAAATCAGAAAAGTAAAGCCACAATAATGTACAACTGAAACTGTATAGATTTCATCATGCAATTTTGTCATTAGAGCGAAGCTTTCATACCATCTGTACAGTACATTCTTGTTCTTACTTCTTACTGATATAATGAAATTCTCATGGTATGCTATTGTGTGCACTTCTTGCTTGAGCTTAGAGAGCATGGGAACCAGATCGGATCATTTGTGTTTGATCTTCTGCACATAAAAATACAGAGCATACACATAATTCGATGTTCATGCTTTAGTAATTTATTGATTCCCAGCAAGATAGCTTGGACTGCTTGGTACAAGATCTGAGTGAAACACTTTGTTGCTAGTATTGTTAGAGGTAATATACAAACAGTAATGCTTCTCTTTTGGAATATTTTCTCATAAGCAACATAAGAGTTGGTGATGCAACTTATTTTTCCTTCTGGGATCATATTTGCCTTCTATAGGCTCACATTTCGAGATTAACCAGGCATATTTTGGCATAGATCTTCTGTGTGTTAATCTTGAGCCAAGGAAAAGTAGGCAGCAGCATCAAATTGATATGCATTTAATGATATACATACTTGCATTTAAACATCTGTCTCACGATTACAAATCGATGTGAAAAAGAAAACCATCCCTGTGATCTCTTCGTTGCTATACAAAAGTGATGGGCCTCCCCAGGTAAAACAGTCCGTTCACATTTCTGTTCATACTGCTGCTGTTTTAAGGGTGAGAAAATCAGAAATTTGGTTTGTGTAGAAATCTGGCTGGATTTTGTTGTCGGGGCTTTGAAGCATCTGCTCAGAAGTCACACCTGCAGAAGGCAGCCGACCAAGGTTAGTGCCGATGCAAATTCAGCAGAGCATGCACTAGAGTTCAGGGTGAATGGTATGATCAAGATACCTGAAAGAACCAGAAGAGTTTTGCAGCCTCCATTTTGCCCAAATAGAACGTCAGTATCCAAACGGTCACCTACCATGCATATCTGAGATGTTGTGATTCCAAACCTGCCACCAAAGAAGAACAAAGGTAAAACATCTCAAAACTATTCTTAGACATCAGCTTTTGCTTCACACATTCTTCCTTGCAGAGTTCTGGAAATGGATTCATGGAGCTGGACCACTGGTGGGACAGTTAGCCTCTTACTTCTTTGCCAGGTAGTCCATCATGAATGTTGACGGCTTCCCGACGACAAGCGGTTCTTGTTTGGTTGAACCAAGAACAGCGCCGACCATTGACCCGCCACCTGGGCCAAGGCAAATGTTCATGATTTCAGTAAGGGACTGTGGTATGTATCCTTCCGCAGTATCCATAAAGAGTTCTTTTTAGCTGGTAGTATATATAAAGTGTTGGAATGCCTGACTAACCTGCCCACTCCTGGGCATCAGTGAGATGGGTGACAGCGTCCCTGTTTGTTGCAATGAAAAGGCACCCAGGATTCTCACGTATGCAGAGTGTCCCGTACCTTAGAAGTAAATTAGTGATAAGTTTACATTGTGGAATTGGCAATACCAAATTTTGTAGATTATAAAGAGCTAGCATGTGGTCTTGCTTCTGCACGTGTTTAATCAAATGAGTGTATTTTCAGTGTGAAATCAAATGCACATCTGAATTTCTACAATCCTAGCAGTCTTAATTGAATCATTTATATCCATCCTTATTTTCATCGTCTAAGTTCATTACTTTGAAGGCGAGAGGAGTACTTACTGAACTTTGTAGTAGTTAAAATAGCGATCAAATCCCACTACCACTGCTCCAACCTGTGAAAATCCAAATTTTATTACTGCAGTGGTGGCACTTCTTAACTCAAGATCAGAACATGAACAATGATCATACTGACATCTTTGTCATGCTCCATGTAGAAGCCAGGCTTCAGCTCAATCTTCTTGTCACCGTCTGTCTGCACGAGCACGGCAATATAATGTAAGTCGGGTAAACTTTTCGGAAGTCTCATCCACTCAAATCAGTTGATGCTGATTAGCATGCAACATTGGCTAAACCACAAGCTAACATGCTAAAATGCAGTTATGTTAACTAATCATGAATATCACAGAGAAAGGAGTCACTCTTTGTTACATACAGGTCCACCAAGGTACTGAAAGCCAGCCAGCTCCAGCTCCTTGAGAATCCCTTCCTCTCCAATCACGTAAACCTGGACCATAGAAATACTTAACTCTGTGCTTGATTTTTTTGTGCTAAATCATGTGTACAAATGCAATGCAGTCACATTTTCATGTGTACCTTCTTGTCTTTAGGGAAATCGATGGACTGCAGGTACGCAGCAGCTGCGAAGGACGAAGCAAATATCTCTTCCTGCGCATCGACCATCCATGCTTCGTCAAGTTGATTTTGCACTAGAGGAAATTGATCGACGGACAGACACAGCAGTTCATGGCAGGAATAGATACTACCTCGTTGACACTGAGCCCGAGCGTCTCAAACTTCTTCCCGTATTGCTTCCTCGACTTCGTCGAATTGTTGGTCACGAAGACCAGCCTCTTGCCCTGCAGCACAGCAACAGCTTGATGAAATCAGCAAGAAGCCATAGGAAGTTTGAGAAGATGATCCATCTGCGAATCTACCAGAGCCATTACAGTTCACACAGCAGACCTTTGATCTGAGCAGGTCGAGTGTCTCCGGCACGCCGTCGATCAGCTTGTCGCCCTTCCAGATCACCCCTACGCGCCGCCACCACCACAACAACAAGAAGAAGAGAGCAGCCAATTCATTCAGGAAAAGCTGCAGCAAACTGGTAACTAGACCTTGATCGATGGATCAATCTCTCACCATCGCAGTCGAATATGAACGTCTCGACAGAGTCGATAAGCGCCTCTGCGTCCTCCAGCTTTGCCGCCGGGACTGCCGCTGCCGCACCCGCCATCACGGGCCGTCTAACGGTGCAGTTCGGCGATGCCACGGTTAGGCTGCCACCGGTGCGCTGGCTCCTCCCGAAGGACGCAGACGGCGGTAGCGTCTGCGACGATGGGGTAGGGGAGGAGGAGGTGGAGGGCAGGAAGGCCGGGGAGGCGCGAGCCAGGAGCATCTCTGCTTCGATGCTAGTACGTTTTTCTTTGAAGATCGGGTGGCGTTTGGTTGGTGTGGTCTCCGTCTGGGCGATTTAACGGTATATGCCTATGTGGCTGTGCCATGGATGAACATTTCTCGTGTTCCGTCTGGTTGGTATGGCGCGCCCATGGCTTGTGGATTTGTGGCTGGCAAGGCAAAGGGGAGGGATTGGGGTGTGGTGTTGCTGTGGTTGTGGTTCGAGATAGTATTTGCACTAGTACGAAGGTCGGGAGGATGACCCGTCCATTATAGAGCAAAGCGAAACCGCCGAATTAATAACTACTAGAAGAATCGAATGAAATTAGATTACAATATGCCATTTGGATCGAGTGTCCATATTTGCCATCTATCCATCATAGCAGATAGTTGTAGAACACTCCCTCCGCCGGGGTTTATTAGTCTCGTTCGTATTTAGGTCAAAATTTAAACATAAATTTACTTATGAAATGTAAGTTATATTTAAGCATAATAGTATAAGTGGAAAGTACTTTCATATATGAATCTAACAATATAATTTTGGTGACATATCACTTATATTTTACTAGTCAAATATATGGTCAATGTATAACTCAAAATATGGGGTCAAAGTATGAGATGTTCTAACTTTGTTTTTTCTAAATCGGATGTATAATAGACATGTTTTAATTGAAATATTCAAAACATTTTATATTTGTGAAAGGAGAGTATAATATACTAGCAAATGTTGTGATTGATGTTTTCTGGACGTGTGAGCTTCTCTGAGCATAAGTTTTGCTTTGAGAGGTACAGAGTTGCCAGCAAGCGGCCACAGGAACACTTTAATTTTGTAATCTTCCATATGTTAAGCCAAACTTGCTCGGGTATGCACTACACACCACCTTAAGGAAAGGATACAAATCCACAAAGAAGAAAAGGGAAAGGAAAGAATACAAATTCGTATGAAATGAAGGTCTGCTAATTAGAAATTGTTCCTCAAGTTATAGTGAGTCATCACCCCATCTCTTTACTTGCACCTTAACAAAGATCAAATCGCAGAAAATATGAGGATATATCTTGAGCGGGTACCAGATCGATGATCCGAAATGTTTTTCTGTCACAGGAAATTGAGGATAGCAAACATTTGTTACTGTCTCCGTTCCTTATTATAAGATGTTTTAACTTTTTTCTGAATCGAATGTATATATACACATTTTAATGTGTTTGTTCACTTATTTCAATCCGTATGTAGAATTGAACTATCCAAAATATTTTATAATAGTGAAACGGAAGGAGTAATTACGTGTGTCAATATCGAACAATGACCCTATGGGCTCAGTATTCAGATCATCCAGACGATTCTCCAAGGTTCTGCCTCTGCAATTGATGTGCTACAGCCTACAGGCAATATGTAATCTGGAAGAGAGTAGGACGGTCTCTTGGCTCTTGAGTATGTCTGCAATCAAAGACTGTCCTACTTTTTTTTTGAGCTTCAATGCATTGCATTAAACAGTATGTGAAGCCAAATCGCTCGCCACAAAGGCCCTGTTTGGTTCAGATTTTATCGACGGATTCCGCTGCCGCGCAGCAGAATCTAAACCAAAGGGCAAACCCAGCAGAATCTGATTCCAGAAATCTGTTGCCAAAATCTGAACCAAAAGCGAAAGCAGCCCAGGACGTGCTTTCCAAAATCTGATTCCACTGCGGGCCAAAATCTGAAAAAGCTGTATCAGCTGGTTTGCCAAATGACCTACATCTTTTTCACATCAGATTTTCCACAGCTGTTTTTCCACAGCAGATTTTTCGCAGCTGCTTTTAAAAATCCACACCCGAACCAAACAGGGCTAAAGAGAGATACACACGGATCAGGTCCGTCCGTTACACAGGGAGCCATACCAGCCATCAGCGATCCCTTGGTCGCCAGGGTGTGAGCAACCTGATTACAAACTCTAGGGCAGTATACAATTTTACACTCAATAAAATTACACCTAATGAAGTCTTTCAAACGATCGGCCACAACGCCTAGATCAGAGAAATCAACGCCCTTGTCATCAATAGCATCTTTCAGTAGGAGTGCATCCGTTTCCAAATACACCCTGCCCATTCCCAGGTCTGAAGCCAAGTGAAGTGCAGATTCAGCAGCAAGCATCTCTGAATGTAGATGGTAGGAGCTAGGATCCTACCTGGTCTAGGGCGTAGGTTGTACGGGAAGGGAGAGGGTTGACGGAGATGCGATCGCGGCTGCCGGTGGCGGGGCACCGTGGCGCGATGAAGAAGAGACGACGGCGGTGCAAGAGGCGGCTAGGGTTAGGTCTCCCGGCTCCCTTTGGGAAGCCGAGCAAATAATGATTGCTTCTTACTTGATTAGATTGATACATCTCCTCTACTTATATAGAGAGGTTTACTTGACTCCTAAGCAAACGATCCTAATAACGATAAGATAATTGGGCTAAGCCCCTAATAACGATAAGATAACTTGGGCCACAACCCAATAGGCTAAGCCCCTAATATGTCGGTCATAACACTTCTCCCCGCCTGCACAAACAACTTGTCCTCGGGCTGTAAGGTGGGGAAGTGCTTGCTGAACTCCTCAAGATGATCAACCAGCGTCAAACACCTTCGCGACAGCTGGGGCGGCTAGGTCGGCGGCGACGTCCTCCTCCTCAATGTAGTCTGCAGCCTCTAGGTAGAAGAGTGGTGGGCAGACGTGGCCGGGCATGTAGGGATCATCGCAGTTGAAGCACAACCCTTGGCGGCTACGCTTGAGTAGCTCAGCCGAGGTGAGACGACGGAACGGGTGCACCTCGGTCGCGGCGAGGGGTGATGCGGAAGCCTGAGCAGGCCGACCCTGTGCGGGAACATCCAGCTAGGGTAGCGGCCCAGCGGCCCGGGACGGTGATGCCTGCTGGATGGCCACCGTCGGCGCTCGAACGCGCGGCCGTAGTACATGGCCGTTTGGAGATCCTGGGGTCCCCGAAGCTCCACGTCCACGCGAATGTGATCAAGAAGTCCACCGATGAAGAGTTCGACCAACTGCTGCGCCGTCACGCCCGACGCGTGGCATGCCAGGGCCTGGAAACGGTCGGTGAAGTCCTGAACCGTGGAGGTGAAGGGAAGGCGGATTAGCTCTGCCAAGCGGCTCCCGCGGATCGGTGGCCCAAAACGAAGGAGGCAGAGCTCGCGGAAGCGCTCCCAAGGGGGCATGCCACCCTCGTCCTGCTCGAGGGCGTAGTACCAGGTCTGTGCCACGCCACGGAGGTGGTAGGAGGCGAGCTAGGTACGCTCCGAGGTGAGGGTGCGCTACCCGTGAAAGAACTGCTCACACTGGTTGAGCCAGTTGAGGGGGTCCTTCGTGCCGTCATAGGTGGCGAAGTCCAGCTTGGCAAACCGCGGCGGTGTCTAAGTCGGAGCGCCGTGGCCGACTGGCTCGGAGGTGCGAAGCAGCGAGGATTGGGGTGCCCGGTCAGCATGGCCACGACCCGTGGAGTGCCCCACCGAGCCGGAGGGATCGCCGAACTGCAGAGTGGGCGCCGGCGGGTCTCCCGCCGACGTGTAGACGAGTGGCGGCGATGATCCGGTCAGCCAGGCCAGTATTGGGGATGGCGACGACGGGAAGCGCACTTGCTGGGTCGGTACGCCTCCCTGCGTGGGTGACCCGGGCCCCGTACTGGGCGGTGGCGGGGCCGGCAGCTGCGGCTGCGGCGGCACGGACCCGGGTGGCGTGGGGGTGCAGCGAGGGCCGGGGCCGGCCACTTGGGCCATGGAGGCGTGGCAGCGGGCACCTGTGGGGCCGGAAGCTGGGACGGCGGCTGCCCGGACCCGGGAGTCGTCAGAGGCGTGGCGATCGCCGGGGCCGGCCATGACGGCTAGTAGGGGGTGACGGCGGCGGCGGCTGACCGGGCCAGTGGTGGTGTAGAGGCCCGATCGGCGCCGTGGTGGCCGCGCAGGGCGGCTGGCTCGGTCGCGACGGCCGGCGGCTGTGCATAAGGCCCGGCCAAGTAGAGGCGGATGCCCTGGACGACGGTGACGAGGTCATTAAGGACCCCGGTGATCTCCGTCGGGGAGTAGACGACGGCAGGTGGCGTGGTGACGGGTAGCGACTGGCCGGCGGAGGCCCCCGCAGAGGAGCCGGGCGGCGCGATGGAGTTGTCGACCACGGTGGCGGGCAGCGCCAGCGGCGCGGTGGAGAGGGCGGCGGTGGGCAGCGGCGGGATGGGTGGTGGAGCAGACATGATCGGACCCAAGCTACCTGATACCAAATTGATAGGAGCTAGGATCCTATCTGGTCTAGGGCGTAGGTTGTATGGGAAGGGAGAGGGTTGACGGAGCTGCTGCGCAGCTGTCGGCGATGGGGCGCCGTGGCGCGATGAAGAATAGACGGCGGCGGCGCAAGAGGCGGCTAGGGTTAGGTCTCCCGGCTCCCTTTGGGAAGCCGAGCAAATAATGATTGCTTCTTACTTGATTAGATTGATACATCTCCTCTCCTTATATAGAGAGGTTTACTTGACTCCTAAGCAAATGATCCTAATAACGATAAGATAATTGAGCCAAGCCCTTAATAACAATAAGATAACTTGGGCCACAACTCACTGGGCTAAGCCTCTAATTTGCCGGTCATAACAGTAAAGCATTCAAAATATTAGGGAGAAAACCTGACGCACAAACCAACACATCGCCCACATGGTCCCTGAACACTGCACCCCAGCCCCCATTTCTTTCATCTGGCCTGAATGAACCATCAATATTAATCTTAATCCACCTTAGTACAACAAAGATTGTGTAAAGATTGGAGAAGCGTTGAACCCTTTGGTCTCGGGCCGCTGTATATATTGAGTAGTTGTTGTGGCTTACAAGTTTGGGAGATCGCTAGGATTCCTCCAGAAGTCGTACACGAGGGGGAGAGAAGATTACATCGAGAGGAAGAGTCGGACAGAAGAAGAGATAGAGGAGTTTGAAAGATACACGCACATAACTCTATCTAACTATCTAACATCCTCCCTCAATCTAAACCTATGCAAACTTGTCTAGATTTAGATTGTACTTAAACTCATTCAACCTCATCGTGGTAAGCGGTTTGGTGAAGCCATCAGCAAGTTGATCTCCTGTGGGAATAAACCTGATGTCAAGTAGCTTGCGAGCCACTCTTTCTCTGACAAAATGGAAATCAACTTCTATATGTTTTGTCCGTGCATGAAAAACAGGATTCACTGAAAGATATGTTGCACCAATGTTGTCACACCATAACCTTGCAACTTGTGGAATCTTTATTCCCAGTTCACAAAGAAGAGTCTAGATCCACATGATTTCAGCAGTTGCATTTGCTAGAGCTTTATATTCTGCTTCAGTGCTGGATCTAGAGACAATAGCCTGTTTTCTTGCACTCCATAATATAAGATTTGATCCTAGAAATACAGCAAATCCACTGTGGACCTTCTATCATCAGCACACCCTGACCAATCTGCATCAGAATATGCACTCACCAACATGGATGATGACTTAGTAATTTTAATTCCAAGTCCCATTGTAAACTTAAGATACCTCACAATCCTTTTAACTGCTATCCAATGAACTGTACTAGGAGCATGCAGATACTGACATACTTTATTAATAGAATATGAGATATCTGGACGAGTTAAAGTCAAGTACTGTAATGCACCAACAACACTTCTGTAATTTGTTGCATCCTCTGGACCAAGTGCATCTCCTCCCTCAACCGAGAGCTTTTCTGAAGTTGAGAGCGGTGTACTTACAGGTTTACATTGTTCCAATCCCATCCTTTTGATAATATCAGTAGTATATTTTTCCCGTGTCAGAAGTATTCCGTCTTTCACCTGTTTTACTTCAATGCCAAGGAAATAATGAAGATTGCCCAAGTCTTCCAATGCAAAATCCATATCGAGATCCTGAAGTAGGCAAGTGGTAGCATCTGGACTGGAACTAGCAACAATTATATCATCAACATACACAAGAACAAATATTGTTGTATTACCTATGTTATAGAAGAATAGAGAGGTGTCTGCCTTTGATGGAGTAAAACCAAGCTGTTGTAACTTTGTGCTCAACCTTGAGTACTAGGCTCTAGGGGCCTGTTTTAACCCATACAAAGCTTTATCCAATTTGCAAACATAATGTGGTGTGCTTTTGTTTTCATACCCTGGTGGTTGCGGCATGAACACTTCTTCCTCAAGAACACCATGAAGAAACGCGTTCTGAACATCTAGCTGTCGTAGACTCCAACCTCTAGAAACAACAATAGATAATACAAGTCTAATAGTAGTTGCTTTAACAACAGGACTGAAAGTATCCTCATAGTCAATTCCAAATCTTTGTTTGGATCCCTTTGCAACCAACCTAGCCTTGTATCTATCTATGCTTCCATCTGCCTTTCTTTTAATTTTATAGACCCACTTGCAATCAATCACATTTTTGCCTTTTCCTGGTGGAACTAAACGCCACATTTTATTTTTCATAAGGGCTTGATATTCACTATCCATAGCCTTTTTCCATTCCTTGTGTGCAAGTGCATCACTTAAATTACCTGGTTCACCAGTACTAGTAAGAAACGCACGTACGTTTGCGATTGTCATACCTTATCGTACCATCCTTGTATTCCTTATGCTTGAATATTCTGGACTGCGATCTGGTGGTACGCTGAGAGCCTTCAGTGACACGAGCAGAGGACATAGGTACATAAATTATTTGTGCATCACTTGTATTTTCTGGAACATATGGTGTAGACACGGGAGATCCTGGGATGAAAGGCTCGGTCGTAGAAGATCCGGGCTCATCAACCGAAGCTGACCCGCTACCCTGCTGCTCCAGATCCGAGGCAGCCAGCTCTCCCGAGAAGATGCGCCTCGCGCCGGAAGAGCCAACAAGCGGGCTCCGCGTGGTAGCGTCAGGAGAGGCCCACTCGGGTGTGAGGTAGCGGGTACAGTTGATGGGCCCCGTAGATGTCGGCCTGTCGCCCATAGCACCGGCCCGCCCACGCGTGGCAGTTGGTGGATCGTGGAGGCCGCCAGCACTGCATGGGCTGGTGGTTGCAGGCGCTGTCGCTGCACGCTTCAGGAGATCCTCCTGGGATCGCGCGCTGCTGGAGGCTGCGCAGTCATGGATTTCAGCGCCCGTTTCGTCCACATCTGCACACATAAAATCATAGCCAGAAACTGCGTTTCTCTCATTAAAACCTGCATTTTCTTGTAACATCTCATGATCAGTTTCAATTAATTCGCCCCCGTGATCAGGAGAAGTCAAAGGCTCAGAAAGAAGTGATATTTCTTCACGAAGAAGAGCGCCTGCATTAGGATGGAGTTGAGCAAAAGGAAAGATGGTTTCATCAAAAACAACATCACGAGAAATATAGATGCGTCCTGTTGAGACATCTAGGCATTTGTAACCTTTAGGGAGATTACTGTATCCAATGAAAACACATTGAGTAGACCAAAACTCAAGTTTGTGACGATTATAAGGACGAAGATTGGGATAACAAGCACACACAAATATTTTGAGAGATGTGTAATCTGGTTTTTTGATGAAACAGACGCTCTAAAGGAGTTGAATTTCCAATGACTTCGCTAGAAAGGCGATTGATAAGATATGTGGCAGCAAAAAAAGCCTCGTCCCAATATTTAAGGGGCATAGAAGCATGAGCAAGTAGAGATAATCCTACTTCGACAATGTGACGGTGTTTGCGTTCTGCAGAACCATTTTGTTGATGTGCATGTGGGCAAGATACATGATGCTCTATGCCTACACTGCGAAAGAAAGAGTTGAGTTTCTCATACTCACCACCACAGTCACTTTGGACTGCAAGGATTTTCCTGTCAAAGTGACGTTCAACAAGTTTTTGAAATTCTTGAAAGATAGCAAAAACTTCAGATTTGTGTTTAAGCAAATATATCCAAGTGAACTTGCTATAATCATCAATAAAGCTAACATAATATTTCTTTCTTCTAAAAGAATCTCTTGCATGACCCCATACATCACTGAATATAAGTTCTAGAGGAGCATGAGAAACAGTAGTTGATCTAGGATAAGGAAGTTGATGACTCTTGGCACATTGACATGCCTCACAAACAGACTCTGAATTTTCTCTACTTGACAATGGAAGATTGTCTTTATTAACTACTTCACTACAAAAAAAGACACATCCATGACATTTTGGGCCGAACGAATTTTTTTTCTGTCATACATATGACACTTCTATGACGATAATTGTGATAAAACCCGGTATCATCATAGATGTGGTGGGCTCCTATTTCTATGACAAAAAATCATGACAGAAAATGGGCTTTTCATCCTGGGCGGGCCGGAGACGCAGCTGCATGACATTCTTTGGGCTGTCCATGACAGAAAAAACCGTGGTAGAAGCGAGGGGAGGAAAATTTCGGGGAGTTCTCGGTTACAGTGGGAGGTCGGGGGCCGAGCGATGCGCGTTTCTCTCGTACACGTACGCGCGTGTGTGCGAGGCGTTGGCTCTAACTGAACCCGAGCGAGGCGTTGGGCTCTAACTGAACCCGAGCGATTGCACTGCAGGCTACGTGTTACTGAACCCGAGCGATTGATCGATGGCTGTTAACTGAACCCGATCAAGCGATTCCTTCGCTACTACTGCTAACTGAAGCCGATCGATTGGATGAACAGTGAGTGTTGCGGGAGGGGGGGGGTGGATGAACAGTGAGCGGTGGCGTTGCCTCTGGATGAACAGGACCCCGTGGTGTGGAGGACTGGATGAACAGTAGACGGTGGAGGGGTGCCCATGGAGGGGTGGTTGAACAGTAGCTTGTGGAGTAGCGCGCGGTGGAGGCTGGATGAACAGGAGCCCGTGGAGGCTGGAGGAGGTCGATGGTAGCCCGTGGAGGCTGGGGGAGGTCGACGGTGGAGATGAACAATATCCCGTGGAGTCCCGTTTTGCGGTACGCCACACCCCTCCCGATGAACAGGACCCCCGTTTCGACGTAGGAGGTTTGTTTCATCCGTTTTGCGGTACGCCATGATACGTCCATTTTGCATCATGCTTTATATCAATATTTATTGCATTATGGGCTGTTATTACACATTATGTCACAATACTTATGCCTAGTCTCTCTTATTTTACAAGGTTTACATAAAGAGGGAGAATGCCGGCAGCTGGGATTCTGGCTGGAAAAGGAGCAAATATTAGAGACCTATTCTGCACAGCTCCAAAAGTCCTGAAACTTCACGGATGATGTTTTCCAAATATATAAAAAACATTGAGCGCAAGAACTTCACCAGGGGGGCCACACCCTGCCCACGAGGGTGGGGGCGCGCCCTACCCCCTGGGCGCGCCCCCTACCTCGTGGGCCCCCTGGTGGCCCTCCGGTGACCATCTTCTGCTATATGGACTCTTTCGATGGGAAAATAATCATAAGCCATCTTCTCGGACGAAACTCCGCCGCCACGAGGCGGAACCTTGGCGGAGCCAATCTAGGGTTCTGGCGGGGCTGTTCTGCCGGGGAAACTTCCCTCCCGGAGGGGGAAATCATCGCCATCGTCATCACCAACGCTCCTCTCATCGGGAGAGGGCAATCTCCATCAACATCTTCATCAGCACCATCTCATCTCAAAACCCTAGTTCATCTCTTGTATCCAATTCTTGTCTCCAAGTCCGGGATTGGTGCTAGTAGGTTGCTAGTAGTGTTAATTACTCCTTGTAGTTGATGCTAGTTGGTTTAATTGGTGGAAGATCATATGTTCAGATCCTATATGCATATTAATACCCCCTCTGATTATGAACATGTTTATGCTTTGTGAGTAGTTACTTTTGTTCCTGAGGACATGGGAGAAGTCTTGCTATTAGTAGTCATGTGAATTTGGTATTCGTTCGATATTTTGATGAGATGTATGTTGTCTCTCCTCTAGTGGTGTTATGTGAACGTCGACTACATGACACTTCACCATTATTTGGGCCTAGAGGAAGGCATTGGGAAGTAATAAGTAGATGATGGGTTGCTAGAGTGACAGAAGCTTAAACCCTAGTTTATGCGTTGCTTCGTAAGGGGCTGATTTGGATCCATATGTTTCATGCTATGGTTAGGTTTACCTTAATACTTTTGTTGTATTTGCGGATGCTTGCAATAGAGGTTAATCATAAGTGGGATGCTTGTCCAAGTAAGGGCAGCACCCAAGCACCGGTCCACCCACATACCAAATTATCAAAGTACCGAACGCGAATCATATGAGCGTGATGAAAACTAGCTTGACGATATTCCCATGTGTCCTCGGGAGCGCTTTACATCATATAAGAGTTTGTCCAGGCTTGTCCTTTGCTACAAAAGGATTGGGCCACCTTGCTGCACTTTATTTACTTTTGTTACTTGTTGCTCGTTACAAATTATCTTATCACAAAACTATCTGTTACCACTTATTTCAGTACTTGCAGAGAATACCTTGCTGGAAACCGCTTATCATTTCCTTCTGCTCCTCGTTGGGTTCGACACTCTTACTTATCGAAAGGACTACGATAGATCCCCTATACTTGTGGGTCATCAAGACTCTTTTCTGGCGCCGTTGCCGGGGAGTGAAGCGCCTTTGGTAGGTGGAATTTGGTAAGGAAAAATTTATATAGTGTGCTGAAATTTACTGTCACTTGTTACTATGGAAAGTAATCCTCTGAGGGGCTTGTTCGGGGTATCTTCACCCCGACCAGTAGAGCAAAGAGTTGCTCCTCAACCTACTGAACCTACTGAAAATGAAAATGCTTGCTTTGAAATTCCTTTGGGTATGGTAGAAAAACTGCTAGCTAATCCTTTTAGGAGATGGAACAAAACATCCTGATGAGCATCTAATATATGTGGATGAAGTTTGTGGATTATTTAAGCTTGCAGGTGTACCCGGAGATGTTGTTAAGAAGAAGGTCTTCCCTTTATCTTTGAGGGGAGATGCATCGACATGGTATAGGCTATGTGATGATATGGAGTCTTGGAACTACAAACGATTGAAATTGGAATTTCATCAAAAGTTTTATCCTATGCATCTTGTTCATCGTGATCGCAATTATATATATAATTTTTGGCCTCGCGAAGGAGAAAGCATCGCTCAAGCTTGGGGAGGCTTAAATCAATGTTATATTCATGCCCCAATCATGAGCTCTCAAGAGAAATGATTATTCAAAATTTTTATGCTCGGCTTTCTGGTAACAATCGCACCATGCTTGATACTTCTTGTGCTGGCTCTTTTATGATGAAGACTATTGAATTCAAATGGGATTTATTGGAAAGAATTAAACGCAACTCCGAAGATTGGGACCTCGACAATGGTAAGGAGTCAGGTATGACACCTAGTTTTGATTGTGTTAAATCTTTTATGGATACCGATATTTTTCGTAAATTTAGCACTAAATATGGACTTGACTCTGAGATAGTAGCTTCTTTCTGTGAATCTTTTGCTGCTTATGTTGATCTCCCCAAGGAGAAGTGGTTTAAATATCATCCTCCCATAGAAGTAAAAGTAGCTGCACCTATTAAAGTTGAAGAAAAGACTATTACTTATAATGATCCTATTGTTCCTACTTCTTATGTTGAGAAACCACCTTTCCCTGTTAGGATAAAGGATCATGCTAAAGCTTCAACTGTGGTTCGTAAAAGCAATATTAAAACATATACACCTCCTGAGCAAGTTAAAGTTGAACCTAATATTGCTATTGTTAAAGATCTCTTGTCTGATAATATAGATGGGCATGTTATTTATTTCTGTAATGAAACTGCTAGAATTGCTAAACCCCGTGATACAGATAAACCTAGACCTGTGGTAGGCATGCCTGTTATTTCTGTTAAAATAGGAGATCATTGTTATCATGGCTTGTGTGATATGGGTGCTAGTGCTAGTGCAATACCTATTGACTTATACAAAGAAATTATGCATGACATTGCACCCGCTGAGTTAGAAGATATTGATGTCACAATTAAACTTGCTAATAGAGATACTATTTCACCAATGGGAATTGTTAGAGATGTTGAAGTCTTGTGTGGGAAAACTAAATATCCTGCTGATTTTCTTGTTCTTGGTTCCCCACAAGATAGTTTTTGTCCCATTATATTTGGTAGACCCTTCTTAAATACTGTTAATGCTACCATAGATTGCAAAAGGGATGTTGTTACTGTCGGTTTAGATGATATGACTCATGAATTTAATTTTTCTAAATTTAGTAGACAACACCGTGAAGAAGAATTACCTAGTAAGGATGAAATTATTGGTCTTGCTTCTATTGCCGTACCTCCTAGTGATCCTTTAGAACAATATTTGCTAGACCATGAAAATGATATGTTTATGAATGAAAGAAGGGAATTAGATGAAGTATTCTTTAAACAGGAACCTATTCTGAAAAACAATTTACCTGTTGAAATCCTAGGGGATCCTCCTCCACCCAAGGGTGATCCCGTGTTTGAGCTTAAACCGTTACCTGATACTCTTAAATATGCTTATCTTGATGAGAAAAAGATATATCCTGTTATTATTAGTGCTAACCTTTCAGAACATGAAGAAGAGAGATTATTAAAAACTCTGAAGAAGCACCGTGCTGCTATTGGGTATACTCTTGATGATCTTAAGGGCATTAGTCCCACTCTATGTCAACATAAAATTAATTTGGAAGAAGATGCTAAACCATTTTGTGATCATCAACGCCGTCTGAATCCTAAAATGAAAGAAGTGGTAAGAAAGGAGATACTAAAGCTCCTTGAGGCAGGTATAATTTATCCCGTTGCTGATAGTAAGTGGGTAAGTCCTGTCCATTGTGTCCCTAAGAAGGGAGGTATTACTGTTGTTCCTAATGATAAAGATGAATTGATTCCTCAAAGAATTATTACTGGTTATAGGATGGTAATTGATTTCCGCAAATTAAATAAGGCTACTAAAAAGGATCATTACCCCTTACCTTTTATCGATCAAATGCTAGAAAGATTATCCAAACATACACATTTTTGCTTTCTAGATGGTTATTCTGGTTTCTCTCAAATACCTGTGTCAGCCAAAGATCAATCAAAGACTACTTTTACATGCCCTTTTGGTACTTTTGCTTATAGACGTATGCCTTTTGGTTTATGTAATGCACCTGCTACCTTTCAAAGATGCATGATGGCTATATTCTCTGAAAAAAAAAAAAAGATTTGTGAGGTTTTCATGGACGACTTTTCCGTCTATGGATCTTCTTTTGATGATTGCTTGAGCAACCTTGATCGAGTTTTGCAGAGATGTGAAGAAACTAATCTTGTCTTGAATTGGGAAAAGTGCCACTTTATGGTTAATGAAGGTATTGCCTTGGGGCATAAAGTTTCTGAAAGAGGTATTGAAGTTGATAAATCCAAGGTTGATGCCATTGAAAAGATGCCATGTCCCAAGGACATTAAAGGTATAAGAAGTTTCCTTGGTCATGCCGGTTTTTATAGGAGGTTCATCAAGGTCTTCTCAAAAATCTCTCAGCCTCTGACTAATTTATTACAAAAAGATATACCATTTGTCTTTGATGATGATTGTGGAGAAGCATTTGAAATACTTAAGAAAGCATTAATCTCTGCACCTATTGTTCAGCCACCTGATTGGAATTTACCCTTTGAAATTATGTGCGATGCTATATATTATGCTGTAGGTGCTGTTCTAGGACAAATAGTTGATAAGAAACTAAATGTTATTATATATGCTAGTAAAACTCTAGACAATGCTCAAAGAAATTATGCTACTACTGAAAAAGAATTCTTAGCGGTTGTATTTGCTTGTGATAAGTTTAGACCTTATATTGTTGATTCTAAAGTAACTATTTACACCGATCATGCTGCTAATAAATATCTTATGGAAAATAAAGATGCTAAACCTAGACTTATTAGATGGGTTCTCTTGCTACAAGAATTTGATTTACATATTGTTGATAGAAAAGGAGCTAAGAACCCCGTTGCAGACAACTTGTCTAGGTTAGAAAATGTGCTTGATGACCCACTACCTATTGATGATAGCTTTCCTGATGAGCAATTAAATGTCATAAATACTTCTCATACTGCTCCATGGTATGCTGATTATGCTAATTACATTGTTGCTAAGTTTATACCACCTAGTTTCACATACCAGCAAAAGAAAAAGTTCTTTTATGATTTGAGGCATTACTTTTGGGATGACCCACATCTTTATAAAGGAGTAGATGGTGTTATTAGACGTTGTGTACCTGAGCATGAACAAGAACAGATTCTACGCAAGTGTCACTCCGAAGCTTATGGAGGACACCATGCTGGAGATAGGACTACACATAAGGTACTGCAATCTGGTTTTTATTGGCCTACTCTCTTCAAGGATGCCCGTAAGTTTGTCTTATCTTGTGATGAATGTCAAAGAATTGGTAATATTAGTAGACGTCAAGAAATGGCTATGAATTATTCACTTGTTATTGAACCATTTGATGTTTGGGGCTTCGACTATATGGGACCTTTTCCTTCCTCTAATGGTTATACACATATTTTAGTTGCTGTTGATTATGTTACTAAGTGGGTAGAAGCTATTCCAACTAGTAGTGCTGATCATAACACTTCTATTAAAATGCTTAAAGAAGTTATCTTTCCAAGGTTTGGAGTCCCTAGATATTTAATGACTGATGGTGGTTCACATTTTATTCATGGTGCTTTCCGTAAAATGCTCGCTAAATATGATGTTAATCATAGAATTGCATCTCCTTATCACCCTCAGTCTAGTGGTCAAGTATAATTGAGTAATAGAGAACTCAAATTAATTTTGCAAAAGACTGTTAATAGGTCCAGAAAGAATTGGTCCAAGAAACTTGATGATGCATTATGGGCCTATAGAACTGCATATACAAATCCTATGGGTATGTCTCCGTATAAAATGGTCTATGGAAAAGCATGTCACTTACCTCTCGAACTAGAACACAAGGCTTATTGGGCTATTAAAGAACTTAATTATGATTTTAAACTTGCCGGTGAGAAGAGGTTATTTGATATTAGCTCACTTGATGAATGGAGAACCCAAGCCTACGAAAATGCCAAGTTGTTTAAAGAAAAAGTTAAAAGGTGGCATGATAAAAGAATACAAAAGCGTGAGTTTAACGTAGGTGACTATGTATTGCTATACAACTCTCGTTTAAGATTTTTTGCAGGAAAACTTCTCTCTAAATGGGAGGGTCCTTACGTTATCAAGGAGGTCTACCGTTCCGGTGCCATAAAAATCAACAACTTCGAAGGCACAAATCCGAAGGTGGTGAACGGTCAAAGAATCAAATACTATATCTCAGGTAATCCCATAAATGTTGAAACCAATGTTATTGAAACCGTAACCCTGGAGGAATACATAAAGGACACTTTTCGGAACGTTTCAGACTCCGAAAAGGAATAGGTATGTGGTACGGTAAGTAAACCGACTCCAAAACAGTTTTTAAGGCAATATCTCTCCGTTTTGGAATATTTAGAAAAATAAGCAGTAGTCCGGGAAGGACACGAGGGCTCCACGAGGGTGGAGGGCGCGCCCTACCCTATTGGGCGCGCCCCCTACCTCGTGGGCACCTCGTGTTCTCTCCGGACTCCGTTTTCGTACACGACATGTATTTTGGTTGGTAAAAATTCATTATATAATCTCCGGGGGTTTTGACTCCCGTATCATGCAAAAATCTCTTGTCTTTGTTTTGAGCTATCCTACTGCAGACAAAGCAACATGTCGTCCCAGGATTCATAAGGAGAAAGCTATGTGGCTGATTACCTCGTAGATCCTAAGGTTTATGGGGATGTGAAGCACTGTGGTTGGACTACGGAAGAAGAAGAGGACTATGAACCCAAGGGAAAGGAGGAGACAAGCTCATATGAAGATGAAGTCCCACTACCTCAACCTGGGGACATGCATGTGGAGTTCAAAAAAGTCAAGCCTCCCGGATAGGGTAAAGAAACCTAAGATTGAGTTTATCCCTTTTCGCCTCTTGCAGGAGAACAAGCAGGAACTATGCAAAAGGATACTGAGCTTGGAGCAGGAGATCGAGGACCTAAGGGACCAAAATTCTGTCCTCAAACACAAATTAAGGAAGAAGCCCATGCCATCAACAAAATCACCACCGTCTCCACCAACAAAGAAGAATTGAGTATCTGGTATGGGCACTCCACTTGGAAACTGCCAAGCTTGGGGGAGTGCCCCGATATCGTATCACCATCACTTTTATCTTTACCATTTTTCTTAGTTCGATCCTTTTGGTAATATCCTGATCTAGTAGAATAAAAGTTCTTAGTATGATCTAGTTGTGAGTTTTGCTTTATTATCCTTCTATGTAATCGAGTCCGTGAGCTATATAATAAAGATTAGTGTTGAGTCAAGGGCTTGATTATTTTTGCCATGATCCCAAGTGAATAAAAGAAAAGAGAAAGAAATAAAAAGAAACAAAGAGATCATGTGACTCTTATGGAGAGTAATGAGCTCACATAGAAAGAGTATGATGAATAAAAGTTATTGAGGGTTGACAAACATAGTTTTGGTCATCGTTGCAATTAATAGGAAGTAATAAAGAAAGAGAGGTCTTCACATATAAATATACTATCTTGGACATCTTTTATGATTGTGAGCACTCATTAAAATATGACATGCTAAAGAGTTGACATTGGACAAGGAAGACAACATAATGGGTTATGTTTTCTTACATCTGAGATAAATTATATTGTCTTGAATCCTCCAACATGTTGAGCTTGACTTTCTCCCTCATGCTAGCCAAATTCATTGCACCAAGTAGAAATACTACTTGTGCTTCCAAACACCCTTAAACCAGTTTTGCCATGAGAGTCCACCATACCTACCTATGGATTGAGTAAAATCCATCAAGTAAGTTGTCATCGGTGCAAGCAATAAAAATTGCTCTCTAAATATGTATGATTGATTGGTGTGATAGAAATAAGCTTTATACAATCGTGTGATATGGAAGTAATAAAAGCGACAGACTGCGTAATAAAGGTCCATATCACAAGTGGCAATATAAAGTGACGTTCTTTCGCATTAGGATTTTGTGCATCCAACCATAAAAGCGCATGACAACCTCTGCTTCCCTCTACGAAGGGCCTATCTTTCACTTTCATCTCCTATACTGCAAAAGAGTCATGGTGATCTTCACCCTTCCTTTTTACATTTTATCCTTTGGCAAGCACAATATGTTGGAAAGATCCTGGTATATATGGCTAATTGGATGTGGGTTTTCATGAACTATTACTGTTGACATTACCCTTGAGGTAAAACGTTGGGAGGCAAAACTATAAGCCCCTACCTTTCTCTATGTCCGATTAAAACTCCATACCCATAAGTATTGCATGAGTGTCAGCAATTGTGAAAGACTATATGATAGTTGAGTATGTGGACTTGCTGAAAAGCTCTTATACATTGACTCTTTCCTATGTTATGATAAATTGCAATTGCTTGAATGACTGAGATTATAGTTTGTTAGTTCTCAATGAAGTTTACAATTCCTATTTGATATTGTGATTGAATTATTACTCTAGCATAAGAAATCATATGACAAGAATTATATAAGTTGTTGTTCTAAGAATGATCATGATGCCCTCATGTCCGTATTTTATTTTTATCGACACCTTCATCTCTAAACATGTGGACATATTTTTCGATTTTGGCTTTTCGCTTGAGGACAAGCGAGGTCTAAGCTTGGGGGAGTTGATACGTCCATTTTGCATCCTGCTTTTATATCAATATTTATTGCATTATGGGCTGTTATTACACATTATGTCACAATACTTATGCCTATTCCCTCTTATTTTACAAGGTTTACATGAAGAGGGGGAATGCCGACAGCTGGGATTCTGGCTGGAAAAGGAGCAAATATTAGAGACCTATTCTGCACAGCTCCAAAAGTCCTGAAACTTCACGGATGATGTTTTCCAAATATATAAAAAACATTGAGCGCAATAACTTCACTAGGGGGGCCACACCCTGCCCACGAGGGTGGGGGGCGTGCCCTACCCCCTTGGCGCGCCCCTACCTCGTGGGCCCCCTGGTGGCCCTCCGGTGACCATCTTCTGCTATATGTACTCTTTCGATGGGAAAATAATCATAAGCCATCTTCTCGGACAAAACTCCGCCGCCACGAGGCGGAACCTTGGCGGAGCCAATCTAGGGTTCTGGCGGGGCTGTTCTGCCGAGGAAACTTCCCTCCCGGAGGGGGAAATCATCGCCATCGTCATCACCAACGCTCCTCTCATCGGGAGAGGGCAATCTCCATCAACATCTTCATCAGCACCATCTCATCTCAAAACCCTAGTTCATCTCTTGTATCCAATTCTTGTCTCCAAGTCCGGGATTGGTGCTAGTTGGTTGGTAGTAGTGTTAATTACTCCTTGTAGTTGATGCTAGTTGGATTAATTGGTGGAAGATCATATGTTCAGATCCTATATGCACATTAATACGCCTCTGATTATGAACATGTTTATGCTTTGTCAGTAGTTACTTTTGTTCCTGAGGACATGGGAGAAGTCTTGCTATTAGTAGTCATGTGAATTTGGTATTCGTTCGATATTTTGATGAGATGTATGTTGTCTCTCCTCTAGTGGTGTTATGTGAACGTTGACTATATGACACTTCACCATTATTTGGTCCTAGAGGAAGGCATTGGGAATTAATAAGTAGATGATGGGTTGCTAGAGTGACAGAAGCTTAAACCCTAGTTTATGCGTTGCTTCGTAAGGGGCTGATTTGGATCCATATGTTTCATGCTATGGTTAGGTTTACCTTAATACTTTTGTTGTATTTGCGGATGCTTGCAATAGAGGTTAATCATAAGTGGGATGCTTGTCCAAGTAAGGGCAGCACCCAAGCACCGGTCCACCCACATACCAAATTATCAAAGTACCGAACGTGAATCATATGAGTGTGATGAAAACTAGCTTGACGATATTCCCATGTGTCCTCGGGAGCGCTTTACATCATATAAGAGTTTGTCCAGGCTTGTCCTTTGCTACAAAAGGATTGGGCCACCTTGCTGCACTTTATTTACTTTTGTTACTTGTTGCTCGTTACAAATTATCCTATCACAAAACTATCTGTTACCACTTATTTCAGTACTTGCAGAGAATACCTTGCTGGAATCCGCTTATCATTTCCTTCTGCTCCTCGTTGGGTTCGACACTCTTACTTATCGAAGGGACTACGATAGACCCCCTATGCTTGTGGGTCATCACGCCACACCCGTCCCGATCAACAGGACCCCCGTTTCGACCGTAGGAGGTCCGTTTCCTCTGTTTTGCGGTACGCCACACCCCTCCCGATCAACAGGACCCCCGTTTCGACCGTAGGAGGTCCGTTTCCTCTATTTTACGGTACGCCAGACCCCTCTCGATCAAAAGGACCCTGTTCCGAACATTGGAGGTCCGTTTCCTCCGTTGTGTGGTACGGTAGGCCTCATTTCCATCGCCTGTTCCGTCCAAGCCCTCCCGATGAACACGACCACACATTCCATTCCGACCCAGCCGGTTGGCTCCCACGCGTTCCGTTGCCTCCCGATGAACACGACGCATTCCGTTGCCTCCCCATGAACACGAGCATTTCATTACATCCCGATGGACATGACGCATTCCGTTGCCTCCCCATGAACACGATGACGACGCTGTTTCTCCGTTCCGACCTAGCCCTGTACACGAGCCCTGGCCGTACATATGCGCAAGTAGGCGTTCGAGACCCCGCCCGTATGTACACATACGTTGCCATATTTTCTTTCTTGCACCCTGGCCGCTATACGTACGTGTACATGCTACGTGCGCGCCTCTACTATGACACGTACGCGCCTCTACTACGACACGTGCGCGCATCTACATCCATCAGTATATATGTACGTACATGTTCGTGACCAGAATGACAACGCTATGTACGCTTCGACCAGGTGGGTCCTGACTGTCAGGCACTTCCTTGCCTGCGAAGATGTAGCTGGTGGGTCCCAGCAGTCAGGGGGGCGAATCGTTTTTTTGCCCGGACGCACTTCCTTGCGTGCGAAGATGTAGCTGGTGGGTCCCAGCAGTCAGGGGCAAACGTTTTTTCATGAAATACAGTGGCCCGTCTGGTGGGTCCCCGCTGTCAGGTGGAGGAATAATTATTTTGCACGTAATAAGGAGCACTTCCTTGCTGCGGCCGTGGACCCAGCTGTCAGGCTCTCCACGTACAGTCCACGTCCAATGGAAGCCGTTCCTTGACCATGTTGACCACGCCGCGCCAAGAGCACCAGGGCGGTGGACGACGACGAGGCCTAGGAAGGGGACGACGCGGAGCCGAGGAAGACGCGGCAGTGGATGCCCATGCGTAGATGAGTACGAGGGTTCACTGGTTCGCTGTGGTGTGAGGCTGCCGTCGCCGCAGAATAACAGGGGGTGTGGGTGAGTAGAGGGATGACCTGGCCAACGGTGGGAGTAGTAGGGGGCGGTGAGTCCTCCGCCGCATCGCAGCCGACCACGGGAGGCAGGAGCACGAGGCACGACCGACGCTTGTTTGGGCGGCTGGAGCAAGAAGACCAGAGGTTGAAGAAGCACTACGACCGTTGGATGGACATCGTACGGTCACTGGAGCTAGAATCGTGCATATTGACTAAGTTGACAAAGCCCTCCGTCCCCGTCAACTTAGTAGGCCCACAAGTCAGCCTGCCACTATACTGGGTCCCAGCTAACAGGGGGAGTATTCATTTTTTTGTGCGTAATAAGGAGGCACTTCCTTGCGTGTGAAGATATAGCTGTGGGCCCGAGCTGTCAGCGGCGGTAACATTTTTTTCGCGAAATACAGAGGCCCTTTCGGTGGGTCCCTGATGTCAGGTGGAGGAATCATTATTTTGCGCGTACTAAGGAGGCATTTTCTTGCGTGCGGCCGTGGACCCAGCTGTCGGCCTCTCCACGTACAGTCCACTTCAGATGCATGTCGGCTGTTGACCATGTTGACCAGGCCGCACCGAGAGCACCAGGGCTGTGGACGACGGCGAGGCCTAGGAAGGGAACGACATGGAGGCAGGAAAGAGTCGACAGTTGTTTCCCACGCGGAGGGGAGTACGACTGTACGAGGGTTTACTGGTTTGTCTGCCGTCGCCGGAGAATAACAACAGGTGTGGGTGAGTAGAGGGATGACAAGCCCAGCGATGGGAGTACGGTGGGGCGGTGAGGCCTGCGCGGCAGCAGAGCCGGCTGCAGGGAGGAGGGAGCATGCACTCCCACCGGCGCTTGTTTGAGCGGCTGGAGCAGGAAGAGCAGAGATTGAAGAAGCACGATGGTCGTTTGATGGCCATCCAACAGTCATTGCTTGTGCGTCAACCTTTTTTTAGGAAAGCCTCAAATCTGTGGAAAACAACATACAACACATCTGCCATTATTTCTAATAATTTGCAGCCCATTTGCTAATTCTTAAGGTTTCTTTGGAGCCCATATTCTTTTTGTTAGCATTACAGCCCATATTGTCGCCACGGTTAAAAAATTATACGAAATTTTGCATATTTCGGTGCGGTCCGAACTGTTTTTAATCCCGAAATTTCGATTCATATTCAAACTGATTTTAAAAATAAATGTATATCAATATAAAATCCAACAAATTCTCCACGCATAAAAATTAATGTAATTTAAAATCTCGAAATGAAAAAAATATATTTGAAACTAATTGCCGGTTTGATGTGTTTTAAAAATGTAAAGCCCATTTCTCATTACTGATAGGCCATTTTCTCGGCCAGCCGAATGAAGCTCTCCTTGTCTTGAAAGATTTGCAGCCCAATAGGCCTGGCAAAGCGACTTACTTGGCAAATCACAAAAAACTGGGTTGTGGCCGTGGACCCAGCTGTCAGTCCATTTGTTTTTTAGTCCATTTGGTGGGTTGGGTGAAACAATGATGTAGCATCTATGCAGCCCGTTTAAATCCCATTTGCATTTTTCTCGAAATCCGCAGACTTGCTGGGCTGGTTGAAAATATCATGTTGGGCTAGACGGAGAAATGTTATAAAAATATAAACACATGATTGCACGTCAGTAAAATCTTTGCAAGCTTATGTACGCAATCACTATGAGTTAACTTGCCAAGTCATATATAAACAATTATTATTATTATTTTGTAAGAACTTTCAACTTATGAAATAAAATATCATTTTAATTTGATGAGTTAATAGTACGTGGGGTATTATTATTTTTTAGGCTAGACGTGGGACAATTGAGTTGGTTCTAGGGGAAAGTACTGGGAGAAAACTCAGTTTACATCGAAAAAGAAAGTGTGAGAAAATTCAGAGACCTGCTGGGTCCACCTGAGGAGGGGAATATGTTGGGAGGAAGGAGATTCAGAGCATGGCAGCCGAGTGAACTAGTTTTTTACGGACAAGTTAACTAGTTTACATACATAAGCAAATAGCCACTAAAAAAGCAATCGGGTTAATGGGTTCTTAAAAGGAATATTTCGGGCAAACACAGATAATTACGACACATAGGCTAATGCATGAAACACTCAGATGATAAAGGTGCTTATAAACAGATAAAGTACAACATCTAGACCTTCCTGGCACGCTTGATCATGACGCTGCGGCTGTCCGTGTACTCGTCGGTTACGGGAAGCATACACACCCTCATGTCCAAGATCTGCCTGTACATGTTGTAGCATGCGTATGCGTCCTTGGCCGCGTAGGTTATGTAGGCTAGATTCAGAGGTACCTCCCACGCGTTCAGGTCGTCTTCTTTCATGTTGGCGTATCAAGGGTCGATGATGGTCTCATCGAGGTCAACCACGGAGTCCTTCTCCTGCCCGTTGCTGATGATCTTGTATTGATTTTGGATGTCGACAAGCTTGTTGCACCAGATGGCCGAATCGTCGCGTTCTTCCTTCTCTCCACCGTAGCGAAGGTGCAGTCAGCGCTGCCGATGAAACGGGCGAATGCTCCAGAACCTGGTGCGGCCATAGGACTGAGGCGAGGCAGAGCTTCACCGAGTCCGTATCATTGGTGTACATCACATTAAACTTGGTTCAGCCATAGGACTGAACGGCGAACTCAAAGGGGAACTCCTTGCTGAAGTCCATATCCAGCAGGCTCACCCCTCGGATCGCCATTGGAGTCTCTTCGAGTGAACGAGTGTGTAGGCGGCGGCAGCAGTTCGTTTTTCAGCTCTTGGGGAACTGGATTCAACAGTAAGCTGAGTGTGTGCAGGCGACAACAGTTACTACCCCTCCCTCGTCCGCTGCACGCCTGGCAGAAGATGCACCCTCGGCCACACGTCGGTTCACGAGCGGGTCTGTATTGGTACTGTAAACAGGAGTTAGTGGTCACTTTACTTAAATTTAATTAGCTTTAATAGAAATTTATACTTAAAACAAGCAATGCATTCGCTCGTTCTATCAGTGCCACAGGATCAACATGCACAACAATTAGAATTGTTATTCTCAGGACGCACACGATCAACACATTTGTCGCACTTTCACAAAGATAATACTACCAAGTTTGAACTGTTTGTTATGGTTGTTGTCCTCTGCATCATCATGCCGTGTTTCCCAGCTTGCAAGATTCAGAACCAACAAATAAGATCCAAATAATAAGTACAAAAAATATGCCTACACATCTCATTCATTCCCAGCTTGCAAGATTTAGAACCAACAAATAAGATCCAACAACAAAGATGCCTACACATCTCATTGATTCCCAGCTTGCAAGATTCAGAACCAATAAATAAGATTCAAATAATAAGTACAACAAAGATGCCTACACATCTCACTAATTCCCAGCTTGCAAGATTCAGAACCAACCCATTAGAGCCTCTTGATAAAGTGAATATCAGGATTAAATCCATCTTGGCTAGCCATGTCATACAATCAAAGAACTTGGCGAATGCTCTTGACCGTCACAACATCTGTAGTTGAGTATTCCTATTTGCACAACATGTTTGCACAACACAAACAAGGAGACAGGAGAGCATGATTTCGCTTTAATAGCGGCCTCCTTGAACTCAACCTCCAGCTCTACTTGGATGAGGTATGCCTGGAGTTCCATGGTTCAATTCATGCGCCTTTTTCTGCAGTTCACGTGAAATGAAGCAAAGATTGCAGCATTCAGCTAGCAAGAAGTACTTGCTCTTGTGAGCTGGCAGGTTCTTCTTTAGTAGTTGCACTAAAATTGAGGAACATTAAGGTTGGCTGTCCGGCTCATGTAAGGTGCAACTATAATTTTCTTACCCTTTTGTGCAGTTCCACTAAAATAAAGTGCCATTGTGGTGACAGTGACGGCTCCATCTTGCAAAGGCTAATAAAATGTTGCACGAGATTACCAACAGAACTTGACGGAGATTTTGGAAACTCCAATCACCACTTTGTGCAGTTCCACCAAAATTGAGAGATGTTGCTCACGTGACATTTTAGTTGAACTGCACAAGACACTCATTCCAAAAAAGTGTTTTGTGTAGTTCATCAAAAGGTCACAATAGCAACAAGGTGAAATGGATATCCCTATCTGCACAAAAAGATAGAAAGTAAACAGTTGCTGGTCAATAAGAATATACGAAACATATACAAAATGAAAAGAAGCATCTTAATTATGTTCATGGCAATCACGCAAGGAAAGTAGAAATTTTAAAACGTCAGCAATGCTTCATGTTACCAGAAGCATTACGATCAACAATGAGATTCGTCAAATATGGGATTACTTTAATGGTGGTATTGCCTGTTTACCAGACACAGTAAATCAACAACAGCTAAAGAGTTGGTTTAAGGGCATGGGACCTTGGGGACACTAGGACACTCAGCAGCGTAAAGGAGCAACTTACTTATCATACTGGGGAAAACAGCAGGAGTGCCATTGTACTATGTGAGGGCAGCAAATCTAATCCTGGAGACCTTGTACTATGTGAGGGCAGCAAATCTAATCCTGGAGACCTTTTACTATGTGAGAGCAGCAAATCTAATCCTGGAGACCTTTTACTATGTGAGGGCAGCAAATCTAATCCTGAGACCTTTTACTATGTGAGGGCAGCAAATCTAATCCTGGAGACCTTTTACTATGTGATGGCAGCAAATCTAATCCTAGACATACTCTGTTGGCTTGTCCACCAATCGTCACTTTCTATCCTTTTTTCAACCAATAATAGATCTGTTCCTTATCCTATTTGTACTGCGTTTTCCCATTATTTCCCTTTTCAATCAAGAGACCGGTTGGGTATCCGGTCTCTACTACTTTCACCATATTATTTCCTCTTTGAATCAAGTCCTAGATTCATGCTACAACTTTCCCCCCTTTCTTCGTTGTTTGAACAAAGCCCTAGATTTGAATGCCTGAAGTAGCTTTACCTCTAATAATACTAAAAATTTAGGTGTCTTTGGAGGAGCTGATGGGAGTAGAAAAAGATGCACATGCAGACACGTGGGGAGCTGGGGCAGTAGAGCAAGGCCGCTTTTGAAGAACTTATACCTGAGGGTCACCGGGATGTCGGCGGCGGCAGGTCGATCTGCGGACAATACGACAGGGAGGAAGAAGGGCCGGAGGACCTCTTGAGCCGGCCATGTGTCGGAGAGAACGGCATGGGCAGATGATCGGGTCCCTCCAGCAGCTGTGGGTTTCCTCCCGCGGCGGCGATGACTGCATGAACGATGCACCTTTTAGTCCCCTACACACACCGGCCGAAGGGATCCGTCTGGATCTGTGACCAGCGGTGAGCAGAGAGAAAAAGTCGCTACCGCTGTCTTGTTTATATCTGGAGAGGATGAGAGAATGAAGAGAGCAACCCTAGTAAAGCAAGCGCTCAGACCCGTGCGTCCATATATAGTGGAGTGATTATCTTTTTTCTCTCCACAACAAGCGTTTCAATTTGTGTACGTGGCATTAAAGAAAAGAAACTCTCTATTTAAGGTGACTATTGTACGACTCATACTTACTACTAGTAGTACTACAGTATTGTTCACTTGTGCTCCCCGCCCCTCCATTCATTGAACAACCCCACGGGTGAATAAACATACAGTAAGTACTATATTTATATAGAACGAACAAGCTCGAACTATTTTCGCGTAGTTAAAAGTTGAGGGCGGGGCTTTTCCCGGGCAGTATGCGCGGCAGTTTTCGGGTAGGGCCAGAAGACTATTTTAATTTTTTTTAAAACTTCGAGACGGCCACATAGCATGGAGTTGACCCCAACGATTTTAAGCTTACAGGCACGGTACACGCTATCCTATACTACTCTACACATGAAACTACCACACGAGCGTTCGGGATGCGCTTGGCTCTTCGCCTCTTCGGGAAGTCGAACAATGATGGAATACTACTGCACTGGAGGAGCACTACAGTACGCTTCTGGCCATCTGACACCGATTGAACTGCTGCATGTCCACCGCGTGCGGGAAGGAGAGCCTGTAGCGAAAGCTTCTCCTAGTCTTGCCAGCCACAACTCTCATGGGCGAGGGAGGGACGCTCCTGCCTTTGCGTGTATGAAAGGTGGGCCCGACAGGTGTGTGGTCAACCTGTCATACAACCAAAGGCAGGTGCAGTTAAGTCCGTGAGGGAGAGGATAATCAAACTTCTCGTTGATGTACGAGTTGACGCGACACATCAAAGCACTGCACTCTATATATTTCAATAATTTGCGTGTGTGACTCCCAAATGCAGAGGCCGGGGGTCATCATCCTCCTTTTCGAGAAAAAACGGACGCGTGTGTGAGAGGACGAGTGCGTGCATGCACCTCTTCTCTTCCTATATAACGTACTACTAAACTCAGAGTACAAGTTTTTGTGGGTGGCATGATGGTGCGTGCGAGAAGTCCCGAGAGATAGGTTTAATGCGTCTGAAAAAAAGACTAGCCTAGAGCTCGCCACGCGGCTATTCCTATCGAACGCCCCATTAACCGTAAGATATGTATACGACGGTGCCAGTTATTGCACATACACAGCAGTACTCCCTCCTTTCCGGTTTATAGGGCTTAATTCAAAAATCTCACCAACCAAGATGGTGAGTGGTGGAATATTTTTTGTAGTTTGCAAAAGCACCTAATTAATGCTCTTATTTTTCTCAAAAAATTATATTTATCAATGCATTAATTGCAATGCATGCATGCATAAAGTACATGCATTGGTCAATTTACTCTTAATACTTGCATGCAATGATTTAATGCACCTTGGAATCTGAACATGTATTGGGGAACAACCAAATTGAGCCTTATAAAATGGTAAAACTAAAATTTTGAGATAAGCCCTATAAAACCGGAAAGGAGGGAGTAGAAAAAGAAGTACTCCATTCGGGAATAATGCCGCACTTCGAAACTAGAACCGTCAATAAATTTTGAGCTTGCGTCTCATCACATTCCAAATTACTCCACGCTATATTGAATTGCAAACCTGTTCACACCGATCACAACTTAAACGGTTTCCCACTTAGGAGCATATTAGTACTCGGTTATAAATACTAGTATGCCAAGATGACTGCACATTCCTCCTCAACTCCTCATCCACAAAAACAAACAAGTCATTCAGCATCCTTCCCTTGCGTCTGCCATGGCCAGCGTGAGTTCTGGGTCGAGAGATTGCCACCAGGGAGAGGCGAGCATGGAAGCGGAAGCACGAGAGATGTCCTGCCTCGCTGCGAGAGCAGCCGACATGTCCCGCCGCGTGGAAGTAGCAGCACAGAGGTCCCGCCGCGCCGCTAAAGCAGCACGGAGGTCCTGCCGCACCGTCGATGCAGCAGACTGGTCCGGCTGTGCCGCGGAAGCAGCAGAGATGTCCCACCGCGCCACGAATGCAGCAGAGATGTCCCGCTGCACCGCTGTGGCCTAGGAAAATTTCTCGCGGGTAGGCGACGACTGTTACAGGCGCATGCATGCGATCGTCCATAGCCAGATGGATCATATCTCTGGCTCGGCGAGGTTGCAGGACGACATGATAGCCTCGTTTGAACAGGCTACCGGCGTCATCCGACAACTATGGGAGGGCAATGAGAGGCTCCGGGCCGAGCATGACCTGCTGAGGAAGAAGATCGTCCGAAGTGCAGACCAGTAGGAGGAGACTAGTGCCTTGTTGAAGAGGACCGGCGTCATCGTCAAGAAACTTATGGACGAGAATGACATGCTCCGCAACGAGCGCCAAAGGCTGGTGGAGGAATCCGTGGATGTTCTCAAGCAGCGTCTTGAGGACACGAAAGAGCTCATTGCCGCTCACCGCGGAGACTAGTTTCCTGGTTTCTTTTGATGTAATAATCGGTTTAGGATGTGGATTGTGTCGTTGGTTGTGAAATGTTGGGTTCTAGCGCGGATGTTTGGCCTTTGTTCGCCTCTTGGGATGTTGTGATTTCAATCTGGTAGCTTTTAGTCCTTCGTGTTAGGCTGGAGTTGTGCTGAACTTCTTGTGAATTGTGGTGGTTTTAAGTAATGAAAATCGGAAGGGGCAAGTCCTTCTTTGATAAAAAAAAATTAATTGTCCTTATATATTCATCAGTCTTGCTATAAGTCGTAGTAGATGCTATATAGGTCCGTCGGATCTTACATCAAGATCCGTGCTTTAAGATTTTCTTTTTTCTCTCTTAAATCTTAGTCAAGTGAGACATAGCCACACCATTAAATAGAGGCTCGGGCGCCATTAATGGAGACCTTGGGAGAGAGATGGACGGCAGATGGAGGTCAAAGGGCTCTCCTCCCAATAAGCACGCGCAGGGGTCTGATCGCACGCCTCTCATACTCAAATAGCTACCCTGCACGGCGCCTCCTAGCTAATAAAAAATGGGGACGCGTGGCGGCACGTAAATGGTACTAGTAAGTAGAATGCCCATGGTTTCAATAATACTTGTGTTTCCGATTGTAACGTGACAACACTTCTTCCAAAATGACTTTGTTGATTGTTAATGTGTGTGCCTTCGCAAATCGGACTGCAAATTTACCACATCATGTTGGTGCCATGTCATGGCACCAAGCCAAGTTTCATTATTTTCATGCGTGTTTTGGATTTATAGGAATTAAAAAACTAAGTTTCTCAATGTTTCCAACCCAGCCACGACGCCCAGAATTTTGAATTTCATTCCCATTTCTTGCATGGAACCTAGAAATTTACCCGAGGACACACATGTGATTTTTCAACCAACTTTGGTGCACTGGAACATGTGCTTGTATTTCAAATTTGAATTATGCACACAAAGGTGACACGTTCCCTCCCAGAACCACGAGCCTTCTTGACAGAAGCTCCAATTTGCAAGAAGCTTATACCAAAATTTGTTCCTATTTGGCCAAAATTTTTTACCACGGCATGGTACTACCATGACATGACACCATGCCAAGTTTCATGATTTTAAAACCAAGTTTCTCAATGTTCTCGACCGAGCCACGATGCCCAGATGTTTGAATTTTATTCTCATTTTTTGCATGGGACCTACTCCCTCCTTCCATATATATAGGGCCTAATGTGTTTTTCAAGACAGCCTTTGACTATTGACAAGATTAATAGCACATGAGATGTATACTATGAAAATTATATTATTGGAAGCTCCTTTGACATACAAAATTGAAGGTATGCTTTGTGTAAATTGCATGTCATATATTATTGCTCTAACGTTTGGTCAAAGTTAGCCTCGAAAAACGCATTAGGACCTATATAGATGGAAGGAGGGAGTAGAAATTCACCCAAGGACACAAATGTGATTTTTCAACCAACTTTGGTGCACGGGAGCATGTGCTTGTAGTTCAAATTTGAATTATGCACATTAAATGACCAAAAACTCAATTAATGTGTAAATAAGGCCAAACGAAGCCGGAATAATTCCAAAATTTAACAGGGCACTCATGTAGTTCTATGTTGCCTTTGTAAATGAACTCAAGGGGGACAACGTATATCGTTTCGCACTCAAAGGTGGCACGTTCCCTCTCAAAACCATGAGCCTTCTTGAGAGAAGCTTCGGTTTGCAAAAGCTTATACCAAAATGCGTTCCTATTCGGCTAATATTTTTACCACAACATGGTAGTACCATGACATGACATCCATGCCAAGTTTCATGATTTTCAGACGTGTTTTGGATTTACAAGAATTTTAAAACCAAGTTTCTCAATGTTCTCGGCCGAGCCACGATGCCCAGATATTTTAATTTTATTCTCATTTCTTGCATGGGACCTAGCAATTCACCTGAGGACACAAATGTGATTTTTCAACCAACTTTGGTGTACGAGAGCATGTGCTTGTAGTTCAAATTTGACTTATGCACATTAAATGACCAGAAACTCAATTAATGTATAAAAAACGACAAACGAACCTGGAATAATTCCAAAATTTAATAGGGCACTAATGTAGTTCTATGTTGCCTTTGTTAAGAAACTCAAGGGGGGGGGGCAGCGTATATCGTTTCACACTCAAAGGTGGCATGTTCCCTCTTAGAACCACGAGCTTCCAACTCAGCCCAATTTTTTTACCACAACATGTTAGTGCCATGACATGACACCATGCCAAGTTTCATGATTTCCAGGCGAGTTTTGGATTTACACGAATTTAAAATCAAAGTTTCTCGATGTTCTCGGTCGAGTCATGACGCCCAGATGTTTGAATTTCATTCTCATTTCTTCCATGGGACCTAGAAATTCAACGAAGGACACACATGTGATTTTTCAACCCACTTTGGTGCACCGGAGCATGTGCATGCAATTCATATTTAGATTATGCACATTAAAAGTCCAGAAACTCAATTAATGTATAAAAAGGCCAAATGAACCCGAAATAATTCCAAAATTTAACAGGGCACTCATATAGTTTTATGTTTCCTCTGTAAATAAAATCAGGGGGAGGCAGCGTATATCATTTCGCACACAAAGGTGACACGTTCCCTTTCGGAACCACGAGGCTTGTTGAGAGAATCTCCGGTTTTGCAAGAGGCTTATACCAAAACTTGGCCCAATTCAGCCAAAAATTATACGTATGAAAACATGGTTTAGATTATCCCAAACATCTCACTATCTAGACCAATAACGTACTATGATTTGAATTCAACATAAAATGGATACAAATATTTGAATTGGAGAGCGTATGGTACATGTAGTTCATAGTGAAATATGATTACCGCTATATGTATGTTTTTTGTTATCAAGATAATATTTAAATTATTGTATAACTTGACAACAATCGTATTCAAATAAGGAAAATTGATTCAAATTTAGTCCATATGGTAGACGACAATATATATGTTCACATGGTGGAGTAAAATGTTCATATATGATGGAAGATCAAAATGTACGACTACATCAATTATAAACCGCAAGTTCACCTAACGATATATTCGAATTCAACATAACGTGGATTCAAAAATTGAAATTCGAGATCATGGCATCTGTAATCATATAAAAAGGGACATTACTATTTCTTTGGTGGGAATTGATTTGCTTTTTGTTGTTGTTGAGGGAAGTGCGAATCGATTTGGTACTGTGCAGGGTAATCTTGTTCTCCCGATTTTTTTTTACATTTTTCTTGTAGTTTTTTCAATGGCATCTATAGCAATATAGTAGAAGGGGACATGACTCTCTTGTGTCTTGTATGAATTGTTTTTTTACACGTTAAGTTTGTTCTGCCGAACAAGGAATCCGCACCTTGTTATCCCGAAATTTTCAAGCTCGAGTATCTTTTGTCTCACCTGCTTTGAAACTCCCGCTTCTTCAACCCGCGCCGCGCCTTGTTATCCCAAATTTTGGATGCGCGCGAGAACTCCCTCCTCATCCGAAATCGCTCCCGCAGCCCACACACGTGAAATCCCCCTTCTACCCCTCAGCCGGAAATGAAGCTCCCCGTTGTGGTGTCAAAACCGGTGGGGGTACGCTGGTAACTTACCCTACATTTCGAACAAGCGCGTCCCTAAGCTTGGCTCCCCCCTCCCCCTTCGCCCCCCATTCGTACACCGAGGCCGCCAAAACCCACGAAACCCCACGCTCCTCCATCGGCCTCCCGACCGCCGCCCAGCTAGAGACTCTTCCCCGACTATGTCGTCCACCGCAACAGCTCGCCGTCCCTCATCCACTGCACCGGATGAGGATCCGTTGTCGATCTCGTCGTCCCGCCGGATCAGCCGCCCCGTCCTCCACCTCCAAGGAGCTGCCCTGACATTTGCCTCGTCTATCGCGCCACCTCAATCCCCACAACACCGTCTTGACCTGCCCCACCGGAACCGAAGCACCCTCACCAATTCCTCCGATGAAGCCAAGGCCAACTCGGCGCCACCAAGGAGGTTCTGCACTAACCGCTGCATTTTATCTTTTATTCGATCTCACGGGGCTGCCGGTGCTCGATACCGAGCAGACATGGCGTGTCTCCATCGCCGGCGCCGTCGCCGGCCACATCATCCACGGCGTCTCTCCCCCATGTCGTTGCTTCCTCGACGGCGACTTCCACAACAGCACTAGCTGCAGCTGCTCTGGCTCTCGCTCGCGCTGCGGCTCTATTCTTGCTGTCGGTCACACTGCTGCACTGCTCCTGCTTTCGTTCATGCTGCTGCTCTGCTCTTGCTCTCGCTTGCGCTGCTGCTGCTGCTGCACAACCTCCGACAGCTACAGGAGTTGCTGCTTTAGCACTCGCTCACGGTGCTACTTCACGACTTGCTCTCTTCTAGTGTGTTCCCTACTCGAGCGTCTGCTGATTTAGATCACTGCTTCTCTGCTACTAGTGCTCGAACGCCCTAAACATGTATTGCAATGCTTTGTTACTAGTTCAATCAGTTTCGACTGTGAAGTTCATTTTCTTCAGTTAAGTTCAGAGTGAATAGTACTTACAACATCTGTCGGAGCAGCCGTGGCGCGGCTGATGCGTTTTACATCTAGCACTTTTTGGTGATGTATTTTACATCATCTATTGTAGATGATATTAGGGTCCCACTTCAGATTAACGTTGTCTGTCTTGTCATGCTCCAGCCTCATCGCCGTACACCTTAGTGGAGCTGCTCCAACGACGCAACCGTCCATCACAGCGGAGCAGTACCCTCGGCGCCGTTTCCAGAGGCCTCGGATCTTCTTCCCCGCCTCCGACAGTCACACCGGCATCATCACCATCCTCCACATCCAACCCAATGATGTTGAGGTCCACAGGGCTATGCCAAAGAGGTTGTACACTCGTCGCATCACTTTGTTTCTCCATTCCTCTGTTCTTCCAATTCATGTGAGCCAAACACCCAGGTTGACTGAAATCCTATGTTTCCAAATGCTCTGTTTTGCACGTGCATTTCTATCCTATTCTTGTGTTTTTCCTGTCCCTGCGTTTATAGAATCCTCCAATTCTAAGGAGCCCTTACAGATTTACTTCATTTTCAGATACACGTCAAAGAAAACTCTGTGTGTTATGTCCTGCTCCTGCCGTGCCATCATCCACCCCACCTGAGGTGCACCATCGACAGAAGCGTTCACTGTAGCAGAGACCCCCCCTGCAGACTTCCTTTCACCGCCTCAGATAATCTTCCCCATTGCCGGCAGCCACGCCAACTGCATTACCATCATCGACTGAGCAGATGAACCTGAGGACTACACAGTTCCGGAAGAGAGGTCGCAGTCTTTCGTGTTTGCTTACGTTATACATCGGTTATTATTACCTACTACTTTATCGTTCAATCTTGAGTTTTCAATTGCCCATGGGTCTCATATCGAGCCAGCAACGAATAGTATCTGTCTACTATCTGGTTCATCTGGGGTCTTCTATGTGGTTCATGTTGGGTGGGCAACAAACAATAGATGATCCATTGTCTATCTTTTTAAACTGAACCTATAATCTACATGCTATCATTAGTTTTGGATCCATCCACTCGTTTGCTACCATCAGTCCTGATTTTTGCATGCACCCCTTAGGCCTTACAAAATCTAACTATTTTTTTATTATGCATGTTAGATATTGTACACAATCATACTGAACATGTAGAGAAAAATAGAAGACCGTTGCGTGCGAATATAATGTCATGCAGACGCCGCTCCATGGTGGGCGAAGTGCCCCCCTCCTGCATTTCAAGATTGTATTCCATAGGAAGATAACTATTCAGATGGAGATTCAGAAGGAGCCGACCACGCCTGTTTACCACCTGAGGTGTTTGCTCTAACCTGGCATGCTGATGTTGGTCATATCATGCATATGGCGCCTTGCATTGCTTACATTATACATCTTATATGTCATAAGCTTAGTTTAGATTTGCTTTGTGTGAATGCCACCTGTTTGGTTTCTATATCATACTCGCACCATACCTAAATATTTGTCTTTTTAGAGATTTCAACAAGTGACTACATACGGAACAAAATGAGTGAATCTACACTCTAAAATATGTCTATATACATCCGTATGTGTTAGTCCATTTGAAATCTCTAAAAAGACAAATATTTAGGAATGGAGGGAGTATATGGGAATTATGCAATGCCATCTTCTTTAGTTAGGCATCATATACGTGAATCATGCAATGCCATCTGATACGTCTCCAACGTATCTATAATTTTTGATTGCTCCATGCTATATTATCTACTGTTTTGGACATTGTTTGGCTTTATTATCCACTTTTATATTATTTTTGGGACTAACCTATTAACCGGAGGCCCAGCCCAGAATTGCTATTTTTTGCTTGTTTTAGGGTTTCGAAGAAAAGGAATATCAAACGGAGTCCAAACGGAATGAAACCTTCGGGAACGTGATTTTCTCAACGAATAAGACCAGAGAGACTTGGACCCTACGTCAAGAAATAAAACAGGAGGCCACGAGGTAGGGGGCACACCCACCCCCACCAGGCGCGCCCTCCACCCTTATGGGCCCCCTGTTGCTCCACCGACGTACTCCTTCCTCCTATATATATCCACATACCCCCAAACGATCAAAAGAGGAGCCAAAACCCTAATTCCACCGACGTAACTTTCTGTATCCACGAGACCCATCTTGGGGCCTGTTCCGAAGCTCCGCCGGAGTGGGCATCGATCACAGAGGGCTTCTACATAAACTCCATAGCCTCTCCGATGAAGTGTGAGTAGTTTACCTCAGACCTTCGGGTCCATAGTTAGTAGCTAGATGGCTTCTTCTCTCTTTTTGGATCTCAATACAATGTTCTCCCCCTCTCTTGTGGAGATCTATTCAATGTAATCTTCTTTTTGCGGTGTGTTTGTTGAGACGGATGAATTATGGGTTTATGATCAAGTCTATATATGAATAATATTTGAATCTTCTCTAAATTCTTTTATGTATGATTGGTTATCTTTGCAAGTCTCTTCGAATTATCAGTTTGGTTTGGCCTACTAGACTGATCTTTCTTGCAATGGGAGAAGTGCTTAGCTTTGGGTCCAATCTTGTGGTGTCTTTTCCCGGTGACAGTAAGGGCAGCAAGGCACGTATTGTATTCTTGCCATCGAGGATAACAAGATGGGGTTTTCTTCATATTGCTTGAGTCTATCCCTCTACATCATGTCATCTTGCTTAAAGCGTTACTCTGCTTTTAACTTAATATTCTAGATGCATGCTAGATAGCGGTCGATGAGTGGAGTAATAGTAGTAGATGCAGGCAGGAGTCGGTCTACTTGTCTCGGACGTGATGCCTATATACATGATCATACCTAGATATTCTCATAACTATGCTCAATTATGTCAATTGCTCAACAGTAATTTGTTCACCCACCGTAGAATACTTATGCTCTCGAGAGAAGCCACTAGTGAAACCTATGGCCCCCGGGTCTATCTTTATCATATTAATCTCCTACTACTTAGTTATTTCCTTTGCTATTTACTTTGCCTTTATTTTACTTTGCATCTTTATCATAAAAATACCAAAAATATTATCTTATCATATCTATCAGATCTCACTCTCGTAAGTGGCCCTATAGGGATTGACAACCCCTATTTGTGTTGGTTGCGACGATTTATTTGTTTTGTGCAGGTGCGAGGGACTCGCGCGTAGCCTCCTACTGGATTGATACCTTGGTTCTCAAAAACTAAGGGAAATACTTACGCTACTTTGCTGCATCATCCCTTCCTCTTTGGGGAAAACCAACGCAGTGCTCAAGAGGTAGCACCATCCTGTTTAGCCAGTCATCATATATGTGAATTGTATCATGCTATATTTTTCCATAATGTATTCCATTTGTCAACAATGTTTATACATTCATCTACTCTTCCTGTGCATCAGCCGTTTGAGTCGGTCATGGGAAAATCTGGAGTGAAAACAAGGTCTTCTGAGCAGTCAGTGCTACTTGTCGATGCAGATTTTTTGCTGGTTACAGATAGCTCCTCAGAGGAGGATTCAGAGAGAGATGACCAGTCGTATTCCCCCCCCCCCGAGGTGCATGCTCTAACTTGGTTGGGTTATATTGCTCATATCATGCATATGGTGTCTTGCACTGCCATGCCATCTGCTTAGATTAGACATGCTTTGTGTGAATGCCTCCTATTTGCTTTCTATATCAGATATGTGAATTATGCAATGCCATGTTTTTCAGCCAGTTATCATATATGTGAATTATGGACCGCCATGGAGCCAGGCATCATATATGTGAATTATGTCATGCCATCTTTTTTTTCATTACGTATTCCATTTGTTGACAATCTGTGTATATTGAACTATTCTTCATGTGTATCAGCCATTTGAGCCGGTTATGGAAAAATCTGGAGTGAAAACAAGGTCTTCAGAGCAGGCAATGGTACCTGTTGAAGCATATATCTCGATGGTTACAGGGAGCTCCTTAGAGGAGGATACAGAGATAGATGACCAGTCCTATATCCCACCCGAGGTGTATGCTCTAAGTTGCAATGTTTATATTTGTCATATGATGCATATGGTGTCTTGCATTGCTTAGTTTAGACATCATATGCACAATATTGAATTCTATCTGCTTAGTTTAGAGATCATACATGCGAGTGCCAGCTGCTTAGTATATGAATCAATTATGTCAATTATATCATGCCATCCTATATACTTAGACAACATGTATGTGAATTATTTCATCACAACCTATTTTAGAAAGACATCATATAGTTTTGTCATGTCATCCTGTTTAGGTACTCATCATATGTTGAATTATGCCATTATATCCTGTTAAGTTATCCATCATATATCTGAAACTGTGTCATGTTATCCCGTTTAGTTAGGCATCATTTATGTGAAATTGTGTCATGCTGTCCTGTTTGGTTAGACAACATATATGTGAATTACCACATCTGTCTATGATACAATGTCTGCACGTTCAATTTCTTTTCTTGTTTATCAGCCATTTGAATCGGAGGGGGTGATGGCAGTATCTAAGGGAGCAAAAAACCCGTTCTTCACAAAAGACAGTGCTACCCGTCGATGCAGATAGAACCATGGTTGTACTGGCCCACAAACTAGCCCCACCACACATAATCGAGACTCTTCCAGATTTCACACTTACACCGTTGGGCAGAGAACCAGCTATAACCCATCTAACTGCAACCCCAGCGGATAGTAACCCACTTATAGTTGACAAAGCACCATGTCCACCACAGAGTACCCCCACACGAGTAGTTTGTAAAGCTACTGCAGTGCCCAAAGCACGAAGACCACCACAGCTAACCCAAACTCCATGTTTAAAGCAGAAGAGCAACTGTTCTCAGGTCAGATTCCGTAGCTATGGTCCATACTCCTTTGCTGTTGCATCACTGTATTTACTCATACCAACTACTTTCGGATTTGAAGGATCCAATTGAAACTCCAATGGTGCAACAGGTATGTTTTAAACCTATTTCTTTAACTGGATTGTTGTTCTAACTTCTTGCTCTATGTTGATTTCAGTTTAAGTTGTATAAACAGTTATGTTCTCATGTGATGCACATTACAAGTGCTGCCAATGTTGTGTAGTTTCTCACACTTATATTCTGTCTATGTTGTCGTGTCTTAAAAATATATGAATTGAACTGTGTCTCTATCTTGATTAGGGAACATAAACTAGAATGATATGGACAATACAGTAACCATAGTACATAGATATATGTTTGTTTCATGTTGTTATCCTGTCCACCTTACTACTGAACCGATTTACCAAAATGAGTTTAGTATACTACAAGCTAAACCTGTGATGTGTCTGCTTGTTTCTCTTGTAGCATGCAAACAGAATATTGGAGAAGAGCACCCCACAATGCAATGGTAGAGAAAGTAATGCAGATAAGGTTCAAGATAGTGAGACAACCCTGTTGGTCTCCAAGAAAGGTGATAAAAACGATCTTGTAGACAGTGAGAAAACCCCACAGTCCTGCATTGATGCAGTGTTCGAGTTACCGGCCAGTACCGCTGGCACAAGCTCTTCGAACTCGCTGCCTGAATCACTTCGGCTTCTTCAGTCTGAGCTACAAGCTGAAAGGCATCAGTCAGCTATGCTGCGGCAAGAAGCCGAAGGACTGAGGAAGTCCCTGTAGAATTCAGATGCGTACTTTCTTGTGCAACAACAAGCGCTGGAGGATTTAAGCGCCAAACAAGAGAAAGTTAATAAGCTTGCTAAGCATCTTGCCAGCATTATGGGTACCCAGGATATTGTTTCTTGAACTCTTCTGAAGTGGTTTCAGTTCTGGACTTGTTTTGTTGCGGCGTTTATATGCTGCTTTGTTCCCTATATTTGCACTGGTGGCGAACTTTGACGCCCATTGGATGTAATATGTGTAATAGCCGTGATATCCTAGCATAAGTTGCTTGCTTATTTATTTCCTTGTTGTCTTGTTTATTTGTTTGCTTGTAGTCAGTGCAGTTCTTTTTCTGCGGTTGCTAGTGGCTGCAATAACCTATTTTTTAAAACTAGGCCACAATAACCATGGGCTAATATATACTGTAGTGACATTGGGCCTCCTACGGGTCGTAGAAACAGTGGGCCTTCTATGGGCCGTAGAAACAGTAGGCCTTCTACGGGCCGTAGAAACAATGGGCCTTCTACGGGCCGTAGAAACAAGGGGCCTTCTACGGACCGTATCATCAATGGGCCTTATATGGGCCGTCTGATCGATTGGCCAAACATGGGCCAATAACAGGTCGCATTATGGCCGTAAATGGGCTAGAGTTGGAATCGTCCGTTCATGGGCCGACCATAACAGGCCATCGTTAATAGGCTGTCGGAGTAAATGACCACGGGTAGCCTAGCCGGCACCCCCTGGCTCTTCTGAAAAATTACGAGCCGATTCGGCCCTCAAGAATCCAAGACGTGGGGCCGCCTTCCCCTTGCCGGCTGTCTCCCGGGCCGACTATCGGAGGGCGGCCCGACTTTAGCCCTCATGGAGAAAGCCGTGGGAGGGCCGGCTCCAAGAAGCCGGTCGCGAGAAGGCCGACTCCAAGAGGCCGTCTCCCACAAAGCGGTCAAGATCGTACCCTCGAAGTCTGCATCCACGTAACGGCGATGTGACGGGGCGTGGCTATAGTAAAGCCTGCCACCCCCGAATCCCGGTGCACGCCTGGCACAATGCGCCGTATGGGTGGCTATGACCCGTCCAGCGCGGCACTGTTGCCATGTTGACCCTGATGTCATCCACGACGGGCTGCCAGCACGGCCCACGGGCGATGGGCCCCTTCAGGCAGAGAGACACCCGAAGGCGACCAGGCGTCCCCCAGTCAGCCCAAGATAGAGCCGGCTCCCCACAGTCGGCTTGCCACCTCCCTCGAAGGAGACGCCCCATTAAGGAGATAAGACACGGTGAGGCTACAGCGATCGCCCGCCGGGCGGCGGCGTTGTAGCCACGCTCACCCCAGCGAAGCCCTCATCCCCAGGTCGAGGCAACAGTAACCAGCCACCGACAAGGCCCTGGACAGTGGGGCCTGCCTGTCGACCAAGGAGCCGGCAGCCAGCGGGACCCACCAGCCAGCGGGCCCCAGCAGCCGGCGCAGAAGCCGGCGAGTGTAGACACAGACGGCTGGGCCCCGCGCCTAGCCGGATTACCATTGTACCCCCGGGGGGTAGGCCTATATAAACCCCCCGGGACACCCATGCAAAGGGTTGATCCCTGCTAGATTTAGACACCACATAGGGAGGAGAAGAGAGCGAGCCGTGCCCTTCTTCCTCCTCTCGCCAAATAGCTCAAGGAGCATCGTGTAGCTACTTGTTCATCTAGTGATCATGCGGAGACCCCGCAGAGCAACAGTAGGGGTGTTATCTCCACGGAGAGCCCCGAAGCTGGGTAAGATTCACCGGCGTGCATGTCTTCGCTTCATCCCGCTTCCAGGCACCGGCGACGTTTTACTGGCTCCCACAACGATAAGCCACCCGTTGGCATATGTCGCACCTACCACCCGACATTTGGCGCCCACCGTGGGGCCAGGTGCACCGTCATCCGGAGACCTGTTCTGGACGGGAACCCTCTTCCTCCCCAGCGAGCGTAGCCAGCACGGCACACCCGATGGCGCTTGCCACGACGCACTGCAAGGAGTCACCAACGTCTGTGCAGCGAGCGGCCTCGCCGATCTCCTTGACAAGACCCTCATCTCCGACGAGCTCGCCTCCGACGCGGGCACCGACCACCTCGTCAACCTCCTCGACCAGCTCCGCGTCTCCGGCGAGCCTGCTGTGGACTTGGAGTCGGTTGGCTCCACCGATCCGATGCATGTCGACTCTGACACGGCCTCACTCGACACTTTCCCCACCGTTGTCACGATCTACAACGACCCGCTTCCCCGGGCCGATGGCTGCGACGCTGTCACCACCGAGGTGATGGTCATCGGCCACGGCGGCGCTTCTGACGAGAGCGCCCACGACGCCCCGCACGCAGCGGTCCACGACTTGTCCATCCCCCTCCCGACCGATGCCGAAGCACTGGAGGCTCGCCGCCTCGCCCTCCTCGCGGAGGGCCGGAAGCTGGCTTCCATGAGATGCCTCACTGAGGCCCACCGACGCGAAGCCGACCGCGCCGCCTTTGGCACGCCGCCCCCAGGCGGGCCCAGCCGGGCCGGCGTTGTCAGACAGCGCGGCGTTGTCATCGCCGACACATTAGGAGTCGACCGCCCAGTCTACGCCACTCCACTCGGGAACCTGCGCGCCGCCCAGGCAGCCGTAGACGAGCTAGACGGATTGGGGGCCGAAGAACTCCCCCACATGACCCGACGCATCCAGCAGCTAATCGATGCAGCCGCGCAGCGGCATGAAGCCGACGCCCGCACGGAAAGCCCTCCCCCGCGCCGAGACCACGGCGCGACGTCCCGGACACCGACTACGGGTAAAACCCGCGCGCGGCGCGAGAAAGAGCCGGCTGCCAGCCGAAGCCGAACCCGAATCTCCATCAAGCGAGACGTGGAAGGCCACCCCCGGGCCGTGAAGTGGCGGGGCAACCCGCCTCAGCATCGGCCCCGTGGGGAGAGATATCCCACTCCATCGCCTGTTGCGCATCCGACTCTCAGCGGCCGACTAGGTCGCCGTGAAGGAGTCAGCGAGAACGACGCCCGCCATCGGATTGACCGTCTAGCGCGATCCCTGGCGCTGGAAGAAGAGGATGATGTCGGCCCGCCTTGCTTCGGCCCCCGCATCCGCGAAGAGCCCTTCCCCAAAGGGTTCTCGCTTCCAAGAGACACGCCCAAGTACAACGGCTCCGTGAAGCCGGAAGATTGGTTGATCGACTACTCCACGGTGGTTAGCATAGCAAACAGCAACAGGCGCATTGTCGTGAAGTACGTGCCCCTCATGCTGCAAGGCACGGCGCGGACCTGGCTCAACAGCCTCAAGCCATACAACATCAACAGCTGGCTAGACTTCACAGAAGCCTTCGTCCGCAACTTCACCAGCACCTACAAGCGGGCTCCCAAGCCCAGACAACTCTCCTTGTGTGTACAAGGCCCCACCGAGTCCACTCGCGACTACCTCACGCGTTGGGCCGAACTCCGCAACTCTTGCGAAGGGGTGCACGAGGTGCAAGCCATAGAATACTTCACTGCCGGGTGCCGAGAAGGCACCCTCCTCAAGCACAAGCTTCTCTGCGACAAGCCAACTACCCTCGACGAGCTTCTAGACATAGCAGACAAGTACGCCACCGCCGACTCCTCAATGAAGACCGAACTCCGGGTAGACGCGTCCGGGAAGGTACTCAACCCGGCGCCCAAGACGCCGGCTGGGGACTCCGGCCGACGCCCACACCAGAACGACCACAAGCGCAAGGGCCTCGTGCCGCCTTCCGCCAGTCGACAGGTGGCCACAGTCGAAGATGAGCGGCCCGAAGGGCGGCCCGCGCCCAAGAAACCCAAGGGCGGCAGGCCGGCTTGGCAGCCGGCTTTCTCCTACGAGCAAACTCTCGACGCCCCATGCAAGTTCCACAGCGGCGCGAAGCCGTCCAACCACACGACCCGGAAGTGCCACTAGCTCACCCGAATCTCCAAAGGTGAAGGGCTCGCACCGCCTCCGCCTGCCGGTCCGCCGCCTCCGGCTCTGCAGCCGCCGAGCGCTCGGCCTGCAGTCGGAGCCATGCACAATGAGTTCCCCGATGAGCATGCCGCCTATGTCGTCTTTACAAGCCAGCCCGAAGGCCGGCGCAGCAGACGCCGAGAGCACCAGGAGGTCAGCATGGTCGCTGCCAACCCTGCCAAGCACATGCACTGGTCAGAAAAACCTATCGGCTGGAGCCGGGCCGACCACCCAGAGGTGATGCCATCTCCCGGCTCTTATGCGTTGGTTCTGGATGCCACCCTTGCAACGGACAGACGCGCCGCCCGTTTCTCCCGCGTGCTGATCGGCGGCGGGAGCAGCATCAACATCCTGTACCGTGACACCCTGGAGAAGCTGAACGTCAAGATGAAGCAACTCATGCCTACTCGGACTGTGTTCCATGGCATCGTACCCGGCCTGTCCTGCACCCCCATTGGCAAGATCAAGATTGATGTACTCTTTGGGGACAAGGAGCATTTCCGCCAGGAAGCGATCTGGTTTGAGGTGGTGGACCTGGAGAGCCCCTACCATGCATTGCTTGGCCGACCTGCCTTAGCCAGGTTCATGGCTGTTCCCCACTATGCTTACCTCAAGATGAAGATGCCGAGCACAAAAGGCATCATCACCATAGCCGGCGATTACAAGAAATCTTCCGAGTGCGCAGCAGCCAGCAGCCGGCTGGCCGAGTCCCTTGTGATTGCCGAAGAAAAGAAGATGTTGGACCGAGTCTTGGCCATGGCCGTCAAACAGTCGGCCTTGTCCCCCGATCCCAAGGAGTATGATGCCCAAGGATCTTTCTAGCCGGCCAAGGAGACGAAGAAGATACCTCTTGACCCCGAGCACCCAGAGAGGTTTGCCGTCATCGGGGCAAACCTAAACAACAAATAGGAAGGCGAGCTCGCCGATTTCCTCCGTGAGAATCGGGACATCTTTGCATGGTCCCCCAAGGACATGCCGGGTGTTCCGAAGGAATTCGCCGAGCACAAGTTACACGTCCGAGAAGACGCAAAACCAGTCAAACAACCCCTCCGCCGACTGTCGGAGGAGAAAAGAAGGATTGTGGGAGAGGAGATAGCCCGGCTTCTGGCAGCTGGCTTCATTATGGAAGTTTTCTTTCCAGAGTGGCTCGCCAACCCGGTCCTCGTGCTAAAGAAGAACAACAAGTGGCGCATGTGCATAGACTACATGAGCCTCAACAAGGCCTGCCCCAGAGATCCCTTTGCCCTGCCGAGGATTGATCAAGTGATAGACTCCACGGCCGGATGCGAGTTGTTGAGTTTCTTGGACGCTTACTTAGGATACCACCAGATAAAGTTAGATCCGGCAGACCGCCTGCAGACCTCCTTCATCACGCCATTCGGAGCCTTCTGCTACCTGACTATGACATTCGGCTTAAGAAATGCCGGTGCCACTTTTCAACGTTGCATGCAGAAGTGCCTCCTCAAGCAGCTCAGCAGAAATGCCCACGTCTACGTAGACGACATTGTGGTGAAGACGGAGAAGCACGGCACCTTGCTGGAAGACCTCAAGGAAACATTTGAGAACCTACGCCGGTTCCAAATCAAGCTCAACCCCGAGAAATGCGTGTTCGGAGTGCCAGTCGGCCAGCTCCTAGGCTTCCTGGTCTCCGAACGCGGCATCGAATGCAACCCGGTAAAGATCAAGGCCATTGAGAGAATGGAAATTCCCACCAAACTTCGAGACGTCCAGAAATTCACCGGATGCTTGGCCTCCCTGAACCGCTTCATCAGCCGGCTCGGAGAGAAAGCTCTCCCCCTCTACCGCCTCATGAAGAAGACCACTCACTTCGAGTGAAATGACCAAGCCGACCAAGCTTTTCATGAGCTGAAGAAGATGCTGCCACGCCGCCTGTCCTGGCGGCACCGACTGAGAAAGAGCCCATGCTCCTCTACATTGCTGCAACCAGCCGGGTGGTCAGCACCGTCATCGTAGTCCAATGCCCAGAAGAGGGCCGAGCCCAGCCGGTCCAGAGGCCGGTGTACTATTTGAGCGAGGTGTTGTCTACCTCGAAGCAGAACTACCCGCACTACCAGAAGATGTGCTACGGCGTGTACTTCGCTGCCAAGAAGCTGAAGCCCTACTTCCAAGAGCATCCCATCACGGTTGTATGCACCGCCCCCCTGGCCGAGATCATAGGCAGCCGGGATGCATCCGGCCGGGTGGCGAAATGGGCCATCGAGCTGGCCCCCTACACGATCTTCTACCAGCCTCGCACCGCCATCAAGTCCCAAGCATTGGCCAACTTCCTCGTCGACTGGGCCGAGACCCAGTACCTACCGCCAGCTCCTGACTCCACTCATTGGCGCATGCACTTCGATGGGTCCAAGATGCGCACCGGCTTGGGAGCCGGCGTCATCCTCACCTCTCCCAAAGGCGACAAGCTCAGATACACGCTGCAAATTCACTTTGCCGCCTCCAACAGCGTGGCCGAGTACGAGGCGCTCATACACGGGCTCCGGCTTGACAAAGAGCTCAGCATTCGCCGAATCCTATGTTATGGCGACTCGGACTTGGTGGTCCAGCAATCATCCGGCGACTGGGATGCCAAGGACGCAAATATGGCAAGCTACCGCTTCCTCGTTCAGCAGATCAGTGGGTATTTTGAAGGATGCGAGTTCCTCCACGTACCGCGAGCCGACAACGAGCTAGCTGATGCCCTGGCTCGAATAGGCTCCACTCGGCAAGCAATACCAACCGGTGTCTCTCTACAATGCCTCCTCAAGCCGTCTATCAAGCCGTCTCCAGAGTCTGATTCCATCTTCGTGCCGCCTGACCCCGATGCAGCCGGGTCCGACTCGAAGAACCAAGCGGGTGACCCGGGGACTTCGATAGTCGGCCCGGGGACATCAGTAGGCGGCTCGGGGACTTCTGTAGTTACGCCCGACCCGGGGACTGCCACACCCGGCTCGGGGACTGCGGTAGTCGGCCCGGAGATTGCACCAACACAACAAGCGGCGGCCGACTCCAGCATTTCACCACCCAGCCCGCCCGCCCTGGTCGCAGTAGCCGTGTTGGCAATAGAAGAAGTCGCAGCTCCATCATGGGCTCAATCCATCCTCAACTTCCTAATAAACCAAGATCTACCGGCTGACGAAACAGAGGCAAGACAAATCCAGCGCCGAGCCGGAGCATACACAATTGTCAACAGAGAGCTCGTCAAGCGCAGTGTCACTGGAGTCCTCCAGCGATGCGTCGAGCAAGAGAAGGGCATTGCAATCCTCAGAGACATCCACCAAGGAGAATGCGGCCACCATGCCGCCTCAAGATCACTCGTCGCCAAAGCTTTCCGCCATGGTTTCTTTTGGCCGACTGCTTTGGATGACGCCAAGAAGTTAGTTAAACATTGCAAAGGGTGCCAACTCTTCAGCTCTAAGCAACACATGCCGGCTTCAGCACTCAAGACCATTCCCCTCACTTGGCCCTTCGCCGTTTGGGGACTGGACATGGTGGGCCCATTCAAGACGACGCACGGCGGCATGACACATCTGCTTGTCGCCGTGGACAAATTCACCAAATGGATTGAGGCAAAGCCGATCAAGAAGCTGAATGGGCCGACTGCCGTGACATTTATCGCAGATATAACAACTCGGTATGGCGTGCCACACAACATCATCACCGACAATGGCATGAATTTCGCCAAGGGAGCTTTGGCACGTTTCTGCGCGACACAGGGCATCTGGTTGGACTTAGCATCCGTTGCCCACCCGCAGTCAAATGGCCAGGTCGAGCGAGCCAACGGCCTCATCCTTGCCGGCATCAAGCCTCGACTGGTCGTACCATTGGAGCGTTCGGCCGGCTGTTGGCTCGATGAACTGCCGACCGTCCTCTGGAGTCTGCGCACTACCCCAAACAAGTCAACCGGCTTCACTCCTTTCTTCCTCGTGTATGGTGCCGAGGCGGTCATCCCAACTGACATCGAGTTTGACTTGCCTCGGGTAACCATGTACACGGAAGTGGAGGCCAAGGAAGCACGAGAAGACGGCGTCGACCTGCTGGAAGAAGGCCGGCTGTTAGCCCTCAGTCGGTCTACCATCTATCAGCAAGGCCTGCGCCGCTACCACAGCCGGAAGGTCAAGCCAAGATCCTTCCAAGAGGGCGATCTTGTGCTCCGGCTGATCCAGCGAACAGCCGACCAGCACAAGCTCTCGGCCCCTTGGGAGGGCCCCTTCGTCATCAGCAGAGCTTTAGGCAATGACTCCTACTACCTGATCGACGCGCAGAAGCCGAAGGCACGAAAGAGAGACGACTCCGGCAAGGAGTTGGAACGACCATGGAACGCCAACCTCCTCCGAAGATTTTACAGTTGAAATGCAGTATGTATCACGCTAACTTTTGTACTAAGTACGAGACAATAGGCCCCCTGAGGAGAGCTCGGGGACTGCCATCTTTTATCTATGAATAAAGAGTATCATGCTTATGACCTTGTCATTACATTCACTTTTTCCGTCAGGCACCGGGTTCGACTAGTCGGCCCGGGGACTGGCCGCCTGGAGTTATATTAGAAGTCCTACCCGCGGTCAGACAAGTAGTGTGCCGGCTCCCAAGCCTTCTCTTGCCAAAAGTCGCAGATCGAAGAACCGGCTGTCCGGCTGGCAAGAGTTAAAGGCAGGAAAGGACGCCCACACGAAAAACGGCTAGGGACTAACGGATTAATATAACAAAAGCCGTTTTTTCTCCCACCACCGACCGACTACCAGAGTAGCCAGCCGGCCGGCTTCCATTCACCTCGCTTCAATCTAAGAAAGCTTGAGTACTTTCCTTCCCAAAAGGGGAAGGCGGCAAAGGAAACAGCCTAAGGATAAAAAGCATACACAAATGGAAACCAAACACGCACACAATCATATTTACATAAAAGACCTTCAAAAGGCCAGCATTCAACATAGTTCGAATACACCCCCAGTGGGTGGAACTGCGCAAGTTTAGTAAAATTGTTCAAAAGGTAACAAGCAGGAAAAGCAAGGACGGCAGATTAAGCCAAGGGAGCGACTGGCGAGTCGGGCAGGTCGGTGGAGACGGCAGTGCCGGCTGGAGGAGAGGCCGGCCGACGAACCTCGGCATGATCACCGCCTCCCGCAGAGGGCGCACTAGCACGCGCCTCGTTGCTGGAGGCACGATCAGGCTGAGGCTGGCTGGCCGCTTCACCGGCCAGCTCAACGTCTTCGCCTTCCTCTCCTTCGTCGTCTTCGCCTTCATCGCTGGAGGCGATCTCCTCGGCCGAGTCCTCACCTGCCGTCGGGTCCAGCCCGAACCACTCCGCCGGCTGGGCAATGCCGTCGTCATTTATTTTAGGAGCGAAGACGCTGATATCGGTACACTCGGCGATCGTCGAGGCATGCTGAGTGATAGCCGGCCGCACCTCCTCCATCTCCTCGTCGGCCTCCAGCCGCCAGGTGCGCAGCTGGTCTAGGTTCAGCCCCGGATACCAGGCTCGGACGAACTCCAGCGCCCGCCCAGCTCCAAGCCGGGCTGCTGATGCCTTCCAGGCCTCAAAGCGGCCAACCGCAACCTCCAGCCAGTCGGCAGTCTGACTCGGGGTGCGGGGAATCGTCTCGCCTGGCCAGAGGGCGGCCAACACCTGCGCCCCGGCGCGCTGGAGGCGGCGGAGCATACGATGAGCCGGCTGCAGCCGGGCTTGGACCGCTAGGAGTTGCTCCTCAAGCGTCTGGCTCGCGTCCGGCGCGATTTTAACTCCTGCCTGCCGGCGCGCCTCGCGGTGGGCCTCGATGGTTTGGGTGGCGAAGACGGAGTAGCCGGGAAAGTAGTCTGCACAGAGAATAAAAAGCAGCTCAAGTCAGAACACAAATCAGGGGGCAAAGGGCAAGCAAGGAGTGAGGAAGGCGACTTACCGTCGATCAGGTCCTCGATACGACCGAAGCCCTCGCTCAGCGCTTGTTTTGCCTCAGCCCAGCCCGCCGCTTCGGTCTCAAACTCGGCCTTCAAGGCGTCCTCGCTGTCCTGCGCCTTCTTCAGGGCCGCCTTGTGGCTCTCCTCCTGGTCGGCCAACTTCTTGGCCAGGCGGTCACGCTCCAGGACCAAGGCGTTGTACTCGGCTTCCTTGATGCGAAGGGCGGCCTGGGCCCCGCTGAGCTGCCCCCTCAAGTCGGCATTGGCTCCTGCAAGCATGAAGACAAAGGAAAATCAATAAGGAAGAAGTCGTCAAGGAAGATCTGACCCGACCGCTCAGCAGTCGGCCCGAATCTCGGGGACTACACCCAGTGGATGCGCTAACGCGCCCCCACAGGAGATGAACGAAACAAAGCATGCACTCCGGCTGCTGGTCAGGTCCTCGGTTCTCCGGCCCAGCTCCTGAGCCTGGGAGTTGAAGGCGGCAGCGCGGAGGTTATGATACTCATGGAAGATTATACAGGAGGCGAGGATAAGTTAGTTGTTAGGACCTAGTAAGTTCCAAGCCGCCAGCGCAGCAGCCGACTCGGAACTCGGGGACTACACCCAGTGGGTGCGCTGACGCGCCCCCATGGAAGAAATCAAAAGAGCAAAATAATCAAGGCTAGAAGACTCACCCGGATGACGGCCCGCGTCGCGAGGAACTCTTGGGTGTATCGCTGGAGCGAGGCGGCTTGGGCTTGAAGCCGGTTCCAGACCTCCTGGGCCGCCGCATTCAGCTCGCCCGTCCCCCCCGCTTGGAGTCCACTCGGACGTGCTGACGCTGGCCGCCTCCAGGGCCCCTGCCGTCTGGCTGGCGCCCGCAGCTCGGTGCGGCTCCGGCACAGAGGTGCCTCCCCCTGCGCGCCGGCGCAATGCCGGCTACACCTCGAGGCCGGCCCCTGCCTCCGGCTCGCCCACGGCCGGCTGCTCTGGCGCCGCGGCTGATTGGCCGCTCTGGCCCACTCCAGTCGGCGCCGTCTGCGGCGCCCCCTCCACGAAGATCACGTGGTCCTCCCTCCTCGCCATCACCGGTGGGTCTTGGTCAACCTCCTCCGACGGGGGCACGGGGATGTCGGGGGCCACGGTGCAGAGGGGAACGACGAGCAGCGGAGGCTGGTTGCGCGAGGCCTCTGCCTCCGTCTCTGCGGCTGCCGCCTTCGCCCGGGCCTTGGCCGCCGCGTCGGCCTGCTCCTTCTCCGCCTGGGCGGTCCTTCGCTCCGCCGCCTCTCGCTCCTCCCGCGCCTCCCGTGCGTTCCGCTCCGTGGCTTCGCTAAGGTCGGCGCGGGGATCCACGCGACGGGAGCCTGAGGACCCTCCAGTCGGCCCGACTACGGAGCCGCCAGGACCTCGCTCAAGGGAAAGCGGTGCCCTGCCCGGCGAGCAAAGAAAGGTTTAGAAGAGCTTCAATCGAAGAGGACAACACAAAAAAATATATATGTACAAGACGTTCGACGACTTACGCCAAGATCGCCTGCGGCTGTTTCACCGCCTTGCGGAAGCGGGCCGCCTTCACGGCCGCCTCATCCCGCTTGGTCGCCGCCGTGGAAGCCTTGGATTTCTTCGGCCGGCTGCCGAAGAAGGTCGACGCGCCCCGGCGCTTCTGCGCGCCGCCACGGGCAGCCGGCGCGGCAGACGGGCCCGCGCCTTGATGATCAAGCGCCGGCTGGCGATGCGGGGCGGCTTCGACCTCGTCGTCGTCCGGCCAGTCCTCGAAGCCAGCTCTGGGCCCCGCGCCTCCCGCCTCGTCGCCTTCCCCCATGATGGCGTCTTCCATGGCGGCCGCTCCCAGGTCCGGATCGTCGGCGTCGTCCACCGTGCGGTCGGGGAGGAGCTGGCGCTCTACCCCTGCGGCCCCGGCCGTCGGCGGAAGAAGAGGGTTCTGCTAAGGGCAAACCAACCGATCAGAGGTCGACTATCATGAGGCCGGCTACAAAAAGGAAGAAAAGAAGAAAAACTTACGGTAGGCGGAGGGTTGGCGCGAGAATACGGCCCCTTGCCGTATCGCCAATCCTCGGCGAGCTTGCAGTTGGAGATGTAGTTCACCATGTAAGACACCTCTGCATGAGGCATCTCCCTGGTGCTCAGCCGGCACGGGTCGAAGCGGTCGCTCATCTGGCAAATCATGTGAGGCCGGCCTTGGAGCGGAAGTACTCGGCGCTCCACGAAGGCGGCCACCAAGTCTGCTCCGGTCAGGCCCTCCGACTGGATCATCACCCGGAGCCGGGAGAAGGCTGCGTTCCCGGCCTGAGACAACGACCTGGCCCGGTAGCTCCATGAGGGTTGCCTCCCAGCCGGCGGGCCGGCTACGTAAGCCAACAGGTTGACGTAGTCGCCTTGCTGAGCGATGTTCTTCACGTAAAAGTAGGATTTCTGCCAGAGCTTCACCGACTGGATCAGCGGGATGGGCGGGAACGGATTGTTCTCGCCCGTCCGCCTCATGGCAATGAAGGCTCGGCAGGGGGCGGGCACGCCCGCGACGACGGTGCCGAGCTTGCTCTAGAAGAATTCCCCTCAGAGCTCGAGAGTGGGGAGAACCCCAAGAAAGCCCTCGCACAGGGTGACGAAAGCCGACAGCAGCATCACCACGTTGGGCATGAGGTGATGCGGCTGGAGGTGGTAGAATTCAAGGAAAGCTCGAAGGAATCCGCTCGCCAGGAGGCCGAAGCCGCGCAGGCAGTGCGAGCGGAAGATCACCCGCTCGCCCTCCTCCGGTGCCGGCGAAATCTCCCTCGCCGGCGCCTGACGAACCCGCACGAAGTTCTCGCCCGGCAGGCGCCGCGTCCGGCGGAGGAACTCGATGTGGTCCTCGTGGACGTTGGAGCCATCCCACGAGCTCGACAGCGCCATGGGAGGGATGCGGCGGGGAGCAAGAGGAAGCGACAGCGGAGACGCGCACGACCCCGCTACGGCGGGACCAAAGGAACCGAGAGGTCCGACGGCGGAACGGCGCGGCAATAAGTTGCTGCGGCGACGAAGGGAAGAAGAAGAAGGAAGGTGAGAAGGGGCGGAGTGAGGGAGAGCGTGCGAGCCTCTGCCGCTCCCCCTCCCCCTACTTATAGACCCGCGTGGCGGAGCCGAGGAGGCGTGGCGTGGGGGAACATGGGGATCAACTGCGCCCACTCCCCCACGTCCCGCGATTATTGCGCCCTGATGGCGTAATAAAACCGCCGCGGGAAGGCGAGTGGTCCGCGTGGGCCGCAGAAGATCCCGCTCGGGCCGAGGCCTAGGAGTGGCGGGCCCGGGCCTGCGACGGCGTCCCGTCGCGCGCGAGCACTGGCAGGATTTCCTTGCCACATGGCCCGTGGGATGGCGTGCGGTCAGCTCGCAGGCCGTCCCGCGTTCCCGCCTACGAGAAACGGGGCTTTCCGAAGACGGCGCCCACAAGCGAAGCCGGCCCCTCAGGATAGGAAGCTGACCAAGTTTCTCGTCCCTTTGTCAGCCTCGAAGCTCGATCAGCTTCGGGGACTATTGTCGGAGTAAATGACCACGGGTAGCCTAGCTGGTACCCCCTGGCTCTTCTGAAAAATTACAAGCCGATCCGGCCCTCAAGAATCCAAGACGTGGGGCCGCCTTCCCCTTGCCGGCTGTCTCCCGGGCCGACTATCGAAGGGCGGCCCGACTTTAGCCCTCATGGAGAAAGCCATGGGAGGGCCGGCTCCAAGAAGCCGGCTGCGAGAAGGCCGACTCCAAGAGGCCGACTCCAAGAGGCCGGCTCCCACAAAGCGGTCAAGATCGTACCCTCGAAGTCTGCATCCACGTAACAGCGATGTGACAGGGCATGGCTACAGTAAAGCCTGCCACCCCCGAATCCCGGTGCACGCCTGGCACAGTGCGCCGTACGGGTGGCTATGACCCGTCCGGCATGGCACTGTTGCCATGTTGACCCTGATGTCATCCACGACGGGCTGCCAGCACGACCCATGGGCGGTGGACCCCTTCGGGCAGAGAGACACCCGAAGGCGGCCAGGCCTCCCCCAGTCGGCCCAAGACGGAGCCGGCTCCCCACAGCCGACTTGCCACCTCCCTCGAAGGAGACGCCCCATTAAGGAGATAAGACGCAGTGAGGCTACAACGATCGCCCGCCGGGCGGCAGCGCTGTAGCCATGCTCACCCCAGCGAAGCCCTCGTCACCAGGTCGAGGCAATAGTAACCAGCCACCGACAAGGCCCTGGATAGTGGGGCCTGCCTGTTGACCAAGGAGCCGGCAGCCGGCGGGACCCACTAGCCGGCGGGCCCCAGCAGCCGGCGCAGAAGCCGGCGAGTGTAGACACAGACGGCTGGGCCCCGTGCCCAGCCGGATTACCATTGTACCCCCGGGGGTAGGCCTATATAAACCCCCCGGGACACCCATGCAAAGGGTTGATCCCTGCTAGATTAGACACCACATAGGGAGGAGAAGAGAGCGAGCTGTGCCCTTCTTCCTCCTCTCGCCAAACAGCTCAAGGAGCATCGTGTAGCTACTTGTTCATCTAGTGATCATGCGGAGACCCTGTAGAGCAGCAGTAGGGGTGTTATCTCCACGGAGAGCCCTGAAGCTGGGTAAGATTCGCCGGCGTGCATGTCTTCGCCTCATCCCGCTTCCAGGCACCGGCGACGTTTTACTGGCTCCCACAATGATAAGCCACCCGTTGGCATATGTCGCACCTACCACCCGACATAGGCCGTATTTGATGACGCTATGAAAATGGCCCAACGTATTAATGGACCACAAACGGGCCGACTGTAACCACGGGCTGAATTTGGCCCACAAGCAGAAAATGACAGTAACGGGCCATAAGTAAACGAATGCTGGAAATGAGCCCAAGAATAAATGGGCTCTGAGAAGGCCGAAAGATAACATGGGATGGAAACGGCCCAACGGAATAACGGGCCGTTAATGGGTATAAAGTGATACACTGTTCATTACGGGCCAGTTTCACCATGGGCCATTAATGGGTGTAAAGTGATGCACTGTTCATTACGGGCCAGTTTCACCACGGGCCGTTAATAGGCCAAGAGTTACATAGGGCCTCATATGGGCCGAAAGACGTCATGTGCCATACATGGGCCAGAAGTGAAAACGGGCTGGAATCATATTGGATGGCCCAGATGACGCTACTGGGCCTAATTCGGATAGGGCATAATGGGCCTTCGGTTAGCGGGCTGTAAATAGGCTATATGCGAACAAGCCGTTAACAGGTTTTCAATGGGCTGGCCCGCCACCTTTTGACCAAGTCAAATAGGCCGGCCTTTTCATAGGAATGGGCCTCTGTTGGGTCGTGCCATGTGTCGACGTATCATAGGCGCCTTCTGTCTAATGAGTGGATGACATCTGTCCCAACGATGAGCCGACACATGTTTCCTCCAGCCAATGATGATTTTACACGTGGAAAATCCCCATTGGTCGGGGTTGTTAACAGGTTATCGGATCAAAAACCCGAGCCGATAGCTTAACGGCATTCCGTTACGGTTTATGCCACGTGTCGGTCACCCTTGACAAAAGCAATTCTGTGACGCGCGATTTATCGTCATGGAAGTGCACACTTCCGTGATGATAATTTTGGTAATGTCATGGAACACTTCTACGACAGCACAGGTATGACTATCTTGATTCTGTCATAAAATCGTCATGGATGTACATGCATGACAAAAAATGTGACCTACTGTGACAGACACGTATCATCACGGAAGTGTATTTTTTTGTAGTGCTTGCTCAACTATAGTAGACGAAGGATGACCTAATCTTTGATGCCACCTTGCTAAAGAAGGCTTGACGACGGAGTTAACTTGACGACGACGCTTTCGACTAAAGGCTCTGGATGTGATGGGGTAGAGACCTCCAATGCATCTACCGTGATGGAGGAGCTCCCTCGTTGCTTGATCCTTAATGAGAAAATATTCAGGATGAGTCTCAAAGAAGACATCGTTATCATATGTTAAACGAGACATGGAAGCAAGTTTTTTATTAGCTTGTGGGACATGAAGCACATCTTTTAGAATAAGATCACGTTTAGAAGTAGGGGAATTAATGAAAGCTTGACCAATATGATGTATATCCATACCTCCACCGTTTGCAGCAGTGTTCACTTGATCATTGGCGTAGTAGCGTTCACGAGTTGCGAGTTTCTCAAGCTCACTAGTAATGTGATCGGTTGCTCCAGAATTAGCATACCAAACGGTCTCTCCTTATTGTTCACTTAGTGCAGCCAAAACATGGCATTCTTCTGGTACATAGTTCTCATCGTATCTATGCCAACAGTCAAGAACCTCATGTCCGGGTTTCTTGCAAAGCTGACACCTTGGTCGTGGCCGACCACCATTGTTGTTGGAGGGGCGTGAGCCATTGTTGTTGGCGCGCCCACACCCGCCATTGTTGCTGCTCCCACAGCCACGCCCTTGCTGACCTTGGTGACCACGACCTCGACCACCATTGCCGCGGCCATGAGTCAGAGCATTTGCTGAAGATTGACGAAGATTATTTCCTTGCAGCAGACTCATGCGAGCTTCAATGCTAAGCAACTGGTTATAGAGCTCGATGACGGTGACAGGCTCGACGCGGGCGGCGAGGGCCGAGACAACCGAGTTGTATTCGATGTCCAGACCCTTCAGCTCAAAGGAAACAATCTCTCCATCAGGTAGAGCAGTCCTTGTGCGGGCGATCTCGTCCGTCACAGCCTTGATCTTGGCGAGATACTCGGGCATGCCCATGTTGCCCTTCTGAAGATTTGCAAGCGCGATGCGGGTGTTGACTAGCTACGACTGTGTCTGCGCAGCGAAGAAGGCGTGGATGGCGCTCCACACTTCGGCCGATGTCTGGAGAGTTACGACCTACGCAAGAACCTCACATGACGGAGATCCCATAAGATACCCTTGTACATGTTGCTGTTGGGCGTACCAGATCGTCCGAGCATAGTTTAGAACCTGCTCTTCCTTCCCATCCTTTGTGATGGTGATGGTGGCAGGTGGCGCTAGGCTTGTGGCGTCCAGGTGATCTTCCACCTGCGCCCCTTTGATTTGAGGCAGCACAATGGCCTTCCAAAGCAGGAAGTTGGACCTCGTTAGTTTCTCTGACGGAGGTGGCCCGAGGGAGCTAGAGGCACTGCTGAAGGTGTACGAAGATGAACCAGCAAATTGGGTGGTTAGCGAACTCATGGTGGACGCGATGAGAGTGGAGGTAGTGGACGCAGCGGTGGCAGTGGTGGTGGAAGCGGAGGTGGAAGCGGCGGTGCCTGCCATAGGTTCTTTCCTGCGGCGCTAGATTGATTTCCTCTCGGGCTCAGCGGCTTTCTCTCGATTAGCTAGATGCATGAGGATTGGCTCTGATGACCATGTAAAGATTGGAGAAGCGTTGAACCCTTTGGTCTTGGGCCGCTGTATATATTGAATAGTTGCCGTGGCATACAAGTTTGGGAGATCGCTAGGATTCCTCCAAAAGTCGTACACGAGGGGGAGAGAAGATTACATCGAGAGGAAGAGTCGGACAGAAGAAGAGATAGAGGAGTTTGAAAGATACACACACATAACTCTATCTAACTATCTAACAGACTGTCCTACTTAGTACAACGAAGTTTTCCCCTCCAAGAAAACAGTACAATGAAGTTCTTAACTCGATGAGCCCAGCGACGTAGCTCAAGATGGCTGAGTATGACGAGGCTTTGTCAGAGCAAATAATCACGGTGGCTTGGGTGGCATAGTCCCTGACTAAACACGAGGCGTGTCGCCGCGAAGGCTGAAAGAAAGGAACACATCAACAAAGCCTTTACAGAAGAAATACATGCAGCGCCGAATGCAATTTATCTTGTCGTGAACCTGATCATATAAATCGTATGCTCTTCTTGTCCAAAACATTAGATCAGAGAGAGTTCACTCGAAAAAAAACACTAGATCAAGGTTCCAGATGGGTCATCATATGTTACCCTGCTTCAAGAGATGAAGATATTACTCCCTCTGTTCCTAAATATTTATCTTTCTAGAGATTTCAACAAGTGACAACATACGAAGCAAAATGAGTGAATCTACACTCTAAAATATGTCTATATACATCCGTATGTGGTAGTTCATTTGAAATCTCTAAAAAGACAAATATTTAGGAACGGAGGGAGTAAATGATACTACCTCTGATCCTTCATATAAGATGTTTTTGTAATTCAATTTGAACCGCAAAAACTTCTTATATTAAGTACATACGAACATGGATTATGTGAGCTCGAGCTCACATGAGCTTGGATGAATAGTAAATTCCAAAAAAAGTAAAAGATAAAAAAAATCTGAACTTTTTGTTAAGAAACATTGATGTTTTTTTCCACACGCATGCAAATTTTCATGACAAGATCACATTTGTGGAGGTGTGGGGAAAAAACAATGCTCCAAAAAGACTGTGTTTGGAAGCATTTTGGAACAATGATTTTTTTTTCTTTTTTGCCCATGCCTCCACGAATGTGATTCCATGGCGAAAATTTGCACGCGAGTGGAGAAAATATGAATGTTTCTTGCCAGAAAAAGATCAGAATATTTTGATTTTTTACTATATTTTCGGAATTTACCGTTCATCTGAGCTCATGTGAGCTCAAGATCACAATATCACTTTTGGGTACAGAGGTAGAACTTGTTTTAGCTATTGTATCATTCCGCAGTGTATAAGATCGTGTATTGTTGAGGCCATGCGTGTTATGCCCCAACAAAGAAGAGATAAACCTAGTGGCAGGAGAAGCAAATCAGAGCAGAGAAGTGGGCTTGGGAAGAGGGAGCAAGTGAGAGCATGAGGAGGAAGATGAGAATTAGTTTTTCATTTCTTAATCCCCAAAAAGAACATGACAGGCTTATGACGACACCTCACAACGGGGTCCACTTGTAGTACAACTCACACACAATCCGACATGCAAACTCCTCGGTTCTGATTTTCCATGCTCTTAGTCTTCTATGTGTTCTTCACCAGCCACAGTGTCATCAGGCGTAGCCGTGACACTGCCACCCCGTCCTCAGACTAGAGCTTCTAGAAATCATTTGCGGATCACTTTACAATTTTCCCATGTTGCCATCGTATTCAACAACGAACTCCACTGGGTGAGCACTTGAAGGTATGCGACATTGCCTTTCTTCACCAGGCGACGATCTAAGATTGCTGCAGGCCCCACTTCAGTGCTATCTAACTCCAAGGGATTTGGTAGAGAGGTGTAGTTCGAAGTGTAATTAGGAACATGTGGTTTGAGTTGCGAGACATAAAATACGGGGTGTACTTGACTCCCTTCAGGCAACTGTATACAATAGGCTACTGACCCAATTCTTTCATGTATGATATATGGCCCAAAGAGCATGTAAGAATGCTTGGAGTACTTGCTATTGACCAAAGAATTTTAGACATACAGTGGAAGTTTTTAAGTATACCTTATCACCGGGTGAGAACTCCATGTTACTATGTTTAGTATCAACCATGTATTTCTTGCGAAGTTGAGCCTTGGCTAACTAAACTTTGAGCACGTCGTTATGAAGTTGTCTCTCTTCCAGTGTTTGAACCACATCAGGATTGCACTCAGAGGACAAAATCAGGAAGCATACCATAAGTGGGCTCAGTTTTGTAGAGGAGAACACCCAATAGAGCTGCAGAAGGTGGTGTTATATCAGAACTCTACAAGTGGGAGCCATGTCACCTAGTTTGTAGGGATTTCCTGTGTTCTCAAGTACTTCTCAAGGCATTGGTTTACACTTTACGCACTCTATATGGCCATTAGTTTGAGGATGGTAAGTTGAACTTAGTTACAATTTAGACCATAGTGTTTGAAACAGACCTTTCCAAAATGACCTTGTAAAGATTTTGTCCTTATCTAACACAATGCTCAAGCGAATGCCATGCAACTTAACTACATTATGCACGAAAACCTTATCCATTTGAGAAGCAGTGGAGAGATGTTTCAAAGGCATGAAATGAGCATATTTACTATACCTATCCACCACCACAAATATTGCATTAAGCCATGTGATCTTGCTAAGCCCACGACAAAATCTACGGTAATATCCTACCAAGCACCCTTAGGATTTTTCAAAGGTTGCAACAGACTAGGGATTTGCAATTTTCATGCTTGGCTTGTTGGCACATTGTGCATTGTTAGGAAAAGTTGGAAACATCTTGTTTAAGTACTTTGTAATTAAAACACTTCCTCAACCTTCGGTATGTGTTATGCGTTCCACAATGTCCTCCCAGAGGTGTGGAATGCAAGGACTGAATAATTTTGGTTTGCAACCCCACATTTGCTCCTACCCATATCTTGTCATGCAAAGTTATGATCTGATATGTCTCAACCGTATCTATAATTTTTGCTATGTTCATGTCACTTTTATATCATTATTGCATCACTTTGGTATAACTTTATATCAGTTTATCAGACTAATCTATTAATCCAGTGCCAAGTGCTAGTTGTTGTTTTTCTGCATGTTATTGGACTCTGCGGAATACCATTTCAGGGACCAAAAATTGAAATAAATATAGGGTGAAGTTTCACATCATGACCAAGCCAGGAGCATCGGAGGCGGCCAGAGCCCCCCATGCCTCCATGTAGTGGGCCCATGCAGCCTGGTCCTGGGCCATGAGGTGGGCCGGATGGAGCCCCTGGCTTGCCTCTCAACCTTCTCTTTCTTTTTTCGCCTTTATATTGTCCCCAAAAATAGAAAAATTATCGAGGAATTTTTCTGCCTCTGCCACCATGCGTTTCGAGGCGATCCAATCCGTAGATTGTTTTCGGCACTTTACCGGATGGGAAATCTAAAGGAAATATACCCTAGAGGCAATAATAAAGTTATTATTTATTTCCTTATATCATGATAAATGTTTATTATTCATGTTAGAATTGTATTAACCGGAAACATAATACTCGCGTGAATACATAAACAAATAGAGTGTCACTAGTATGCCTCTACTTGACTAGCTCGTTGATCAAAGATGGTTATGTTTCCTAACCATTGACATGAGTTGTCATTTTATTAACGGGATCACATCATTAGGAGAATGATGTGATTGACTTTACCCATTCCGTTAGCTTAGCACACGATCGTTTAGAATTCTGCTATTACTTTCTTCATGACTTATACATGTTCCTATGACTATGAGATTATGCAACTCCCGTTTACCGGAGGAACACTTTGTGTGCTACCAAAGGTCACAACGTAACTGGGTGATTATAAAGGTGCTCTACAGGTGTCTTCGAAGGTACTTGTTGGGTTGGCGTATTTCGAGATTAGGATTTGTCACTCCGATTGTCGGAGAGGTATCTTTGGGCCCACTCGGTAATGCATATCACTATAAGCCTTGCAAGCATTGCAACTAATGAGTTAGTTGCAGGATGATGTATTACAGAACGAGTAAAGAGACTTGCCGGTAACGAGATTGAACTAGGTATTAAGATACCGACGATCGAATCTCGGGCAAGTAACATACTGATGACAAAGGGAACAACGTATGTTGTTATGCGGTTTGACCGATAAAGATCTTCATAGAATATGTAGGAGCCAATATGAGAATCCAGGTTCCGCTATTGGTTATTGACCGAAGACATGTCTCGGTCATGTCTACATAGTTCTCGAACCCGTAGGGTCCGCACGCTTAAAGTTCGATGACGGTTATATTATGAGTTTATGTGTTTTGATGTACCGAAGGTAGTTCGGAGTCCCGGATGTGATCACAGACATGATGAGGAGTCTCGAAATGGTCGAGACATAAATATTGATATATTGAAAGCCTATATTTGGATATCGGAAGTGTTCCGGGTGAAATCAGGATTTTACCGGAGTACCGGGGGTTACTGGACCCCCCCCCCCTGGGGTTTAATGGGCCAAGATGGGCCTTAGTGGAGAAGAGGAGGTGCGTCCAGGGCAGGCCGCGCCCCCCTCTCCCTCTAGGCCGAATTGGACAAGGAGGATGGGCGGCACCCCCCTTTCCTTCCTCTCTCCCTCCTCCTTCCCCTTTCTACTACTCCAACTAGGAAAGGAGGGAGTCCTACTCCCAGTGGGAGTAGGACTCCTCCCTGGCGCGCCTCCTCCTGGCCGGCCGCCTCTCCCCCCTTTCTCCTTTATATACGGGGGCAGGGGCACCTCTAGACACAACAATTGATCTCTTAGATCTCTTAGCCGTGTGCGGTGCCCCCCTCCACCATAGTCCACCTCGATAATATTGTAGTGGTGCTTAGGCGAAGCCCTGCATCGCTAGAACATCATCATCGTCACCACGCCGTCATGCTGACGAAACTCTCCCTTAAAGCTCGACTGGATCGGAGTTCGAGGGACGTCATCGAGCTGAATGTGTGCTGAACTCGGAGGTGACATACGTTCGGTACTTGATTGGCCGGATCGTGAAGATGTACGACTACGTCAACCGCATTGTGCTAACGCTTCCGCTTTCATTCTACGAGGGTACGTGGACAACATTCTCCCCTCTCATTGCTTTGCATCACCATGATTCTGTGTGTGCGTAGGATTTTTTTGAAATTACTACGTTCCCCAAAAGTGGCATCCGAGCTAGGTTTTATGCGTAGATGTTATATGCATGAGTATAACACAAGTGAGTTGTGCGCGATATAGGTCATACTTCTTACCGGCATGTCATACTTTGATTCGGCGGTATTGTTGGATGAAGCGGCCCGGACCGACATTACGCGTACGCTTACGCGAGACTGGTTCTACCGACGTGCTTTGCACACAGGTGGCTGGCGGGTGTCAGTTTCTCCAACTTTAGTTGAACCAAGTGTGGCTACGCCCGTTCCTTGAGAAGGTTAAAAACAGCACTAACTTGACAACTATCGTTGTGGTTTTGACGCGTAGGTAAGAACGGTTCTTGCTCAGCCCATAGCAGCCACGTAAAACTTGCAACAACAAAGTAGAGGACGTCTAACTTGTTTTTGCAGGGCAGGTTGTGATGTGATATGGTCAAGGCATGATGCGATATTTTATTATATGAGATGATCATGTTTTGTAACCGAGTTATCGGCAACTGGCAGGAGCCATATGGTTGTCGCTTTATTGTATGCAATGCAATCGCCTTGTAATGCTTTACTTTATCACTAAGCGGTAGCGATAGTCGTAGAAGCATAAGTTGGCGAGACGACAACGATGCTACGATGGAGATCAAAGTGTCGCGCCGGTGACAATGGTGATCATGACGGTGCTTCGGAGATGAAGATCACAAGCACAAGATGATGATTGCCATATCATATCACTTATATTGATTGCATGTGATGTTTATCTTTTATGCATCTTATCTTGCTTTGATTGACGGTAGCATTATAAGATGATCTCTCACTAAATTATCAAGGTATAAGTGTTCTCCCTGAGTATGCACTGTTGCCAAAGTTCTTCGTGCTGAGACACCATGTGATGATCGGGTGTGATAGGCTCTACGTTTAAATACAACGGGTGCAAAACAGTTGCACACGTGGAATACTCAAGTTAAACTTGACGAGCCTAGCATATGCAGATAAGGCCTCGGAACACTGAGACTGAAAGGTCGAGCGTGAATCATATAGTAGATATGATCAACATAGTGATGCTCACCATTGAAACTACTCCATCTCACGTGATGATCGGATATGGTTTAGTTGATTTGGATCACGTGATCACTTATAGGATTAGAGGGATGTCTATCTAAGTGGGAGTTCTTAAGTAATATGATTAATTGAACTTAAATTTATCATGAACTTAGTACCTGATAGTATTTTGCTTGTCTATGTTGATTGTAGATAGATGGCCTGTGCTGTTGTTCCGTTAAATTTTAATGCGTTCCTTGAGAAAGCAAAGTTGAAATATGATGTTAGCAATTACACGGACTGGGTCCGTATCTTGAGGATTATCCTCATTGCTGCATAGAAGAATTACGTCCTGGAAGCACCGCTGGGTGCCAGGCCTGCTGCAGATGCTGCTGATGACGTTAAGAACATCTAGCAGAGTAAAGCTGATGACTACTCGATAGTTCAATGTGCCATGCTTTACGGCTTAGAACCGGGACTTCAACGGCGTTTTGAACGTCATCGAGCATATGAGATGTTCCAGGCGTTGAAGTTAATATTTCAAGCAAATGCCCGGATTGAGAGATATGAAGTCTCCAATAAGTTCTATAGCTGCAAGATAGAGGAGAATAGTTCTGTCAGTGAACATATACTCAAAATGTCTGGGTATCATAATCACTTGACTTAACTGGGAGTTAATCTTCCTGTTGATAGTGTCATTGACAAAGTTCTTCAATCACTGCCATCAAGCCACAAAAGCTTCATGATGAACTATAATATGCTAGGGATGAATAAAACAATTCCTGAGCTCTTCGCGATGCTAAAGGCTGCGGAGGTAGAAATCAAAAAGGAGCATCAAGTGTTGATGGTCAACAAGACCACTAGTTTCAAGAAAAAGGGTAAAGGGAAGAAGAAGGGGAACTTGAAGAAGAACGGAAAGCAAGTTGCTGCTCAAGAGAAGAAACCCAAGTCTGGACCTAAGCCTGAGACTAAGTGCTTCTACTGCAAACAGACTGGTCAGTCGAAGCGGAACTGCCCCAAGTATTTGGCGAATAAGAAGGATGGCAAGGTGAACAAAGGTATATGTGATATACATGTTATTGATGTGTACCTTACTAATGCTCACAGTAGCACCTGGGTATTTGATACTGGTTCGGTTGCTAATATTTGCAATTCAAAACAGGGACTACAAATTAAGCGAAGATTGGCTAAGGACGAGGTGACGATGCGCGTGGGAAATGGTTCCAAAGTCGATGTGATCGCGGTCGGCACGCTTCCTCTACATCTACCTTCGGGATAAGTTTTAGACCTGAATAATTGTTATTTGGTTCCAGCGTTGAGCATGAACATTATATCTGGATCTTGTTTGATGCGAGACGGTTATTCATTTAAATCAGATAATAATGGTTGTTCTATTTATATGAGTAATATCTTTTATGGTCATGCACCCTTGAAGAGTGGTCTATTTTTGTTGAATCTCGATAGTAGTGATACACATATTCATAACATTGAAGCCAAAATATGCAAAGTTGATAATGATAGTGCAACTTATTTGTGGCACTGCCGTTTAGGTCATATTGGTGTAAAGCGCATGAAGGAACTCCATACTAATGGACTTTTGGAACCACTTGATTATGAATCACTTGGTACTTGCGAACCGTGCCTCATGGGCGAGATGAATAAAACGCCGTTCTCCGGAACTATGGAGCGAGCAACAGATTTGTTGGAAATCATACATACATATGTATGTGGTCCGATGAATGTTGAGGTTCGCGGCGGGTATCGTTATTTTCTCACGTTCATAGATGATTTAAGCAGATATGGGTATATCTACTTAATGAAACATAAGTCTGAAACATTTGATAAGTTCAAAGAATTTCAGAGTGAGGTTGAAAATCATCGTAACAAGAAAATAAAGTTTCTACGACCTGACCGTGGAGGAGAATATTTGAGTTACGAGTTTGGTCTTCATTTGAAACAATGCGGAATAGTTTCACAACTCACGCCACCCGGAACACCATAGCGTAATGGTGTGTCCGAACATCGTAATCGTACTTTACTAGATATAGTGCAATCTATGATGTCTCTTACTGATTTACCGCTATCATTTTGGGGTTATGCTTTAGAGACGGCTGCATTCACGTTAAATAGGGCACCATCGAAATCCGTTGAGACGACGCCTTATGAACTGTGGTTTGGCAAGAAACCAACGTTGTCATTTCTTAAAGTTTGGGGCTGCGATGCGTATGTGAAAAAGCTTCAACCTAATAAGCTCGAACCCAAATCGGAGAAATGTGTCTTCATAGGATACCCAAAGGAAACTGTTGGGTACACCTTCTATCACAGATCTGAAGGCAAAACTTTTGTTGCTAAATTTGGATCCTTTCTAGAGAATGAGTTTCTCTCGAAAGAAGTGAGTGGGAGGAAAGTAGAACTTGATGAGGTAACTCTACCTGCTCCCTTATTGGAAAGTAGTTCATCACAGAAACCGGTTCCTGTGAAACCTACACCAATTAGTGAGGAAGTTAATGATGATGCTCATGAAACTTCAGATCAAGTTGTTACTGAACCTCATAGATCAAGCAGAGTGAGATCTGCACCAGAGTGGTACAGTAATCCTGTTCTGGAGGTTTGTTGCTAGACCATGACGAACCTACGAACTATGAAGAAGCGATGGTGAGCCCAGATTCCACAAAATGGCTTGAGGCCATGAAATCTGAGATGGGATCCATGTATGAGAATAAAGTGTGGACTTTGGTTGACTTGCCCATTGATCGGCATGCCATTGAAAATAAATGGATCTTCAAGAAGAAGACTGACGCTGACGGTAATGTTACTGTCTATAAAGCTCGACTTGTTGCAAAAGGTTTTCGACAAGATCAAGGGATTGGCTATGATGACACTTTCTCACCCTAGCGATGCTTAAGTCTGTCCGAGTCATGTTAGCAATTGCTGCATTTCATGATTATGAAATTTGGCAAATGGATGTCAAAACTGCATTCCTGAATGGATTTCCAGAAAAAGAGTTGTATATGATGCAACCAGAAGGTTTTGTCGATCCAAAGGGAGCTAACAAAGTGTGCAAGCTCCAGCGATCCATTTATGGACTAGTGCAAGCCTCTCGGAGTTGGAATAAATGATTTGATAGTGTGATCAAAGCATATGGTTTTATACAGACTTTTGGAGAAGCCTGTATTTACAAGAAACTGAGTGGGAGCTGTGTAGCATTTCTGATATTATATGTGGATGACATATTGCTGATTGGAAATGATATAGAATTTCTGGATAGCATAAAGGGATACTTGAATAAGAGTTTTTCAATGAAGGACCTCGGTGAAGCTGCTTATATATTGGGCATCAAGATCTATAGAGATAGATCAAGACGCTTAATTGGACTTTCACAAAGCACATACCTTGACAAAGTTTTGAAGAAGTTCAAAATGGATCAAGCAAAGAAAAGGTTCTTGCCTGTTTTACAAGGTGTGAAGTTGAGAAAGACTCAATTCCCGACCACTGCAGAAGATAGAGAGAAGATGAAACATGTTCCCTATGCTTCAGCCATAGGCTCTATCATGTATGCAATGTTGTGTACTAGACCTGATGTGTGCCTTGCTATAAGTTTTGCAGGGATGTACCAAAATAATCCAGGAGTGGATCATTGGACAGTAGTCAAGAACATCCTGAAATACCTGAAAAGGACTAAGGATATGTTTCTCGTTTATGGAGGTGACAAAGAGCTAGTCGTAAATGGTTACGTTGATGCAAGCTTTGACACTGATCCGGACGGTTCTAAATTGCAAACCGGATACGTGTTTACATTGAACGGTGGAGCTGTCAATTGGCGCAGTTCTAAACAGAGCGTTGTGGTGGGATCTACATGTGAAGCGGGGTACATTGCTGCTTCAGAAGCAGCGAATGAAGGAGTCTGGATGAAGGAGTTCATATCCGATCTAGGTGTCATACCTAGTGCATCGGGTCCAATGAAAATCTTTTGTGACAATACTGGTGCAATTGCCTTGGCAAAGGAATCCAGATTTCATAAGAGAACCAAGCACATCAAGAGATGCTTCAACTCCATCCGGGATCAAGTCTAGGTGGGAGACATAGAAATTTGCAAGATACATACGGATCTGAATGTTGTAGACCCGTTGACTAAGCCTCTTCCACGAGCAAAACATGATCAGCACCAAGGCTCCATGGGTGTTAGAATCATTATTGTGTAATCTAGATTATTGACTCTAGTGCAAGTGGGAGACTGAAGGAAATATGCCCTATAGGCAATAATAAAGTAATTATTTATTTCCTTATATCATGATAAATGTTTATTATTCATGCTAGAATTGTATTAACCGGAAACATAATACTTGTGTGAATACATAAACAAACAGAGTGTCACTAGTATGCCTCTACTTGACTAGCTCGTTGATCAAAGATGGTTATGTTTCCTAACCATTGACATGAGTTGTCATTTGATTAACGAGATCACATCATTAGGAGAATGATGTGATTGACTTGACCCATTCTGTTAGCTTAGCACACGATCGTTTAGTATTCTGCTATTGCTTTCTTCATGACTTATACATGTTCCTATGACTATGAGATTATGCAACTCCTGTTTACCAGAGGAACACTTTGTGTGCTACCAAACGTCACAACGTAACTGGGTGATTATAAAGGTGCTCTACAGGTGTCTCCGAAGGTACTTGTTGGGTTGGCGTATTTTGAGATTAGGATTTGTCACTCCGATTGTCGGAGAGGTATCTCTGGGCCCACTCGGTAATGCACATCACTATAAGCCTTGCAAGCATTGCAACTAATGAGTTAGTTGTGGGATGATGTATTACAGAACGAGTAAAGAGACTTGCCGGTAACGATATTGAACTAGGTATTAAGATACCGACGATCGAATATCGGGCAAGTAACATACCGATGACAAAGGGAACAACATATGTTGTTATGTAGTTTGACCGATAAAGATCTTCGTAGAATATGTAGGAGCCAATATGAGCATCCAGGTTCCGCTATTGGTTATTGACCGGAGACATGTCTCGGTCATGACTACATAGTTCTCGAACCCGTAGGGTCCGCACGCTTAAAGTTCGATGAACGTTATATTATGAGTTTATGCGTTTTGATGTACCGAAGGTAGTTCGGAGTCCCGGATGTGATCACAGACATGATGAGGAGTCTCGAAATGGTCGAGACATAAAGGTTGATATATTGGAAGCCTATATTTGGATATCGAAAGTGTTCCGGGTGAAATCGGGATTTTACCGGAGTACCGGGGGTTACCGGAACCCCCCGGGGGTTTAATGGGCCAAGATGGGCCTTAGTGGAGAAGAGGAGGGGTGGCCAGGGAAGGTCACACACCCCCTCTCCCTCTAGTCTGAATTGGACAAGGAGGGGGGCGGCACCCCCCTTTCCTTCCTCTCTCCCTCGTCCTTCCCCCTTCTCCTACTCCAACTAGGAAAGGAGGGAGTCCTACTCCCTGGCGCACCTCCTCCTGGCTAGCCGCCTCTCCCCCTTGATCCTTTATATACGGGGGCAGGGGGCACCTCTAGACACAACAATTGATCTCTTGGATCTCTTAGCCGTGTGCGGTGCCCCCCTCCACCATAGTCCACCTCGATAATATCGTAGCGGTGCTTAGGCGAAGCCCTGCGTCGGTAGAACATCATCATCGTCACCACGCTGTCATGCTGACAAAACTCTCCCTCAAAGCTCGGCTGGATCGGAGTTCAAGGGACGTCATTGAGCTAAACGTGTGCTGAACTCGGAGGTGTCGTACGTTCTGTACTTGATCGGTCGGATCGTGAAGACGTACGACTACATCAACCGCGTTGTGCTAACGCTTCCGCTTTTGGTCTACAAGGGTACGTGGGCAACACTCTTCCCTCTCGTTGTTATGCATCACCATGATCCTGTGTGTGCATGGGATTTTTTTTGAAATTACTACGTTCCCCAACAAAATCATCGTCGGAGCTATCTTAATCAACCTCGCTGCCACCATGTCCACGTGTGAGTGGTCCACCTTAGAATATGGGCCCATGACAATAGCTAGATGGCACCCTCTCCCTCCCTTGATTCTCAATACAAAAATCACATGAGCCACCCTACATGATTGTGATCCATCTAATGTAATTCTTGATGTGTTTGTTGTGGTGTGATGAATTGTCACTTTATGATCAGATCTATATATGGATTTATTTTGGATTCTTTTGAGTTCTTCGTTGCATGGTTTATAGACATATATGCTCTTCGATCTATAAGTCTATCATTGTACATCATTTAATTGATGATCTTCAAGAGGGAGTCGTGCATGTTAGTTGGGCTTAATCTTGCAAGTAATCTATCCAAGTGATAGAGAAAGGGAAAATGATCATATTGTGTTATTGTCACTATGGATAAAAGGTAGTTGCCTAGTTGTATCAATGATGAGGTGGCGGTAAAGAGAATATACTATCTGCATTATGTCATTTTGCTTAATGTAATGTGATAACCCACAAGTATAGGGGATCGCAACAGTTTTCGAGGGTAGAGTGTTCAACCTAAATTTATAGATTCGGCACAAGGGGAGCCAAAGAATATTTGCAAGTATTAGCAACTGAGTTATCAATTCAGTCACACCTGGAGATTAATTATCTGCAGCAAATTGATCAGTAGCACAACAATATGATAGCTGTTATAGTAGTGGTAGCAGCAACAGTAACAGTGATAGTAATAGTTTTGTAGCAGTGACAATAGTAACAGCAGCAGTAGTAACTTAGCAAGATCAATATGTAGGAAAATCGTAGGCATTGGATCGGCGATTTGTTGAATGATATTCATTATATAACAGTCATAACCTAGGGTGATACGGCTCTAGCTCTAGTTCATAAATATAATGTAGGCATGTATTCCGTAAATAGTCATATGTGCTTATGGAAAGAACTTGCATGCCATCTTTTGTCCTACCCTCCCGTGGCAGAGGGGTCCTATTGGAAACTAAGGGATATTAAGGCCTCCTTTTAGTAGAGAACTAAAACACAACATTAACACACAATGAATACATGAACTCCTCAAACTACGGTGATCACCGGGAAGTGTCACGACTATTGTCACTTCGGGGTTGCCGGATCATAACACGTAGTAGGTGACTATAACTTGCAAGATCAGATCTAGAATATGGATATAATGGTGATAACATAGACCGTTCAGATCTAAAAACATGGCACCCAGGCCCAAAGTGACGAGCATTAAGCATGGCAAAGTCATAGCAACATCAGTCTCAGAACATAGTGGATACTAGGGATCAAGCCCTAACAAAACTAACTCGATTACATGATGAATCTCATCCAACTCCTCACCGACCAGCGAGCCTACGAAAGAATTACTCACTCCTGATGGAGGGCATCATGGAATTAGTGATGGAGGAGGGTTGGTGATGACGAAGACCGAAGATTCCCCACTTCGGAGCCCCAAACGGACTCCAGATCTGGCCTCCCGATGAAGAACGGGAGGTGACGGCGGCTTCGTATCATGAAACGAGATAATTCTTCTCCTTGATTTTTTCTGGAAATATGTGATTTTATAGCATCGGTTTCAGGGTCTGCGGGGCCACCAGGTGGGGACAACCCACCTAGGCGCACCTGGAGGGGGGCGCCCTAATGGGTTGTGCCCACCCAGGTGCCCCCTCCGGTGGTTCTTGGCTCTAGAAATTATCTTTATTTGTATAAAAAATCCTCACAAAGTTTAGTTCCAATCCGAGAACTTTTATTTCTGCACAAAAAACAACACCATGGTAGTTCTGCTGGAAACAACGTCAGTCCGGGTTAGTTTCATTCAAATCGTGCAAATTAGTGTCCAAAACAATAGGAAAGGCGTTAGGAAAAGTAGATACGACGGAGATGTATCACAATGCACTATTTTATAACTTAATACTTAGAGATGCATGTTGGATAGCGATCTCGGATGGAATATTAGCTACAGATACAAGGAAGTAATGCCTATATGAAGTGTCAAAAAAATATTAAATGCAATCATGACATGATGATCAATTATCCTCTACAAAAAATGTATGATCAATTATAAACCCTGCAATTTAATTGATATGCAATTATAATTTGTTCATCACGCATATGCTATGTTTTATGGAGAGATGTCACTAGTGAAATTATGAATCCTAGTCCTTTATTCTTTACAATCACAACCTCAAAGATTTTATTTTTGGCTCTTTACAATCTGAACATTGGTTTACCTTTTGTTCTACAATCCAATTCCAAACACTCGATGTTATAAGTCTTGTAACTAGCAAAGCTAGTGGGATCGATAATTAGACCGAGATTAGGACCAATAGAAAGTTTATTAGTTGTGTGCATGTGCTCACCATTGACTCATTATCATGGATTCCATGAATTGATACTTTGGTTCTCGAATGAGAGGAGTGCTTGCTTCGTGGTGCAAACCCTTACTCTTGAGGGCCCAATTGTTTCCTACATTTGAACTAGGAAGCCTTATGTCATTTACTAGGGCAAAGCTATCAAAATCAGGGTGACAGTAGCCAGTTGAGTTAGCAGATGTTGGGTCTGGAATCAACATGGTAGGAATTTAAAAATTCTTGCATCCATACTGGTTGACATCCAGGAATAGTTGTAGTTTCAAAATAATTCCCAAACCTGGACAGTGCATCAACCAATTTATTATCCTGTCCCTTTCTATATTGAAACTTGTACCGAAGTCTAATGAGCTTAGTCATAGATCTCTTTTGTAATTCAGATATAAGTTGTTTGATCTTCCAAATTGCATAGGCTCTTGTGATAAGTTTTAATTGCAAATGGTTCTCTCTGTAAATAGGACCTCCGTTTAGTAACAACCATGACAATTGCAAAAAATTCTTTCTTGTAAATGGATAGAATCTAGTCAATAGGCCCAAGTTTATACTTTCCATATTGTGATCAATGTCGAATACATCAGACTATTGTCACCTCCTCTACAATGTCCGGAGAAACCGAGTTGCGGCCACTCTATGGCATAAATTCACAATATATAAGAAAGGGATCCCACACATGCGAAACGAGACTAATCCAATATTCTCCGCTTCCCTTCACATGAGTTCCTTCTTCATGCCGAAAAAGACCCCCTTTCTACTCCGTACAAATCCATCTCCTTCTTCATATCCTTTTCTCGGCTCAACATGTTCCTCTCCTAAATACATATCCATCTCATACTCCATGCCAAGGTATTGGTCGGTGTGAGGCCCCATGTGGAGCCGAGGCGCCTTGTCGAAAGGAGGCGTTGTGTGTTGTCGCGTGAGCTCAATGATGGATCCGAGGTGCGATGTGGAGCAGAGTGAGAGCACAACGTCGAGTGGACTTGGGGCAGAGCTTCTGGAATTGAAGGTAATCATTTGCTGGTAGTTGAGATAGGAAGATTCTTAGGCTTGTAGTTGAATGGTACCATGAGAACATAAGGTTCTACGCCTAGCAATGCCACATTTTTTCCAAACTAAGGTTAATTCAATAACATTGAAGCCACAAGTCAGCAAGCCTAAGGGAATCTTGTCACACTTTTTGAGTGAATATGATACAGGGTCCTATTGCGGCAAAAAAGCATATTTCCTAAGGCATGGTTTGAATGAAACACTCACCTGATGTGATCAAACCCGCCTTACCTTAGGTGGGGCAACCTTAGAAAAACTTATTCTCCATCCAAACAACCCCTATATTTTATTGCATGGAGGAAGTGCGCATCGGAGCAACTAGTTACTCCAATTCCCTAGAAAAAATGTGGCACCAACTGGAGTGGATTTGACATCGATGCTAAATGCCTTAAATTATATTGTTGTTTGAAAATTGCACTACTATATATTTGGTCTGCAATTTGTGTGAGTTTTTATCATCACTTGTTTTACGTTTCTTTCTTCAATTTTGTTTTATAAGTTAATACCAATGCCTTTAACTCATTGTTAGAAAAATAAATGTTTATGTTTTATTTCTTTTTTTGTTTGCTGAGTAGAAGAACAAAAGTGAGTGATGCACACAAAAAACGAGTCTCCTAACAAATTTATTGTCCCATCTTTCATTGCATGGAGGAAAGGGGTATCAGAGTAATTAGCTGCTATGTTTCCCTAGAAAAACTATAGCATCAATTAGAAAGTGGATGTCATCATGTCAAATGCCTCAAAAGTGGATTTGGCACCGGTCTAGGCATATGCTATGGACACCTTAGTGAAAAGATAGAAGTTATATTCTATAAACTATTTACATCTTTACATATTAAGTTAGTCTTGTTCGCCCTTTACTTCTTCCATCCACAAAGAGCATTGATAGTCATTCACAATAGGTTGTTAAAAAAGGCATATGAACCACTCGTAACTCATCCCTCATATGACAGAGGGATTCCACTTCTCCTAGGTGTGGCCTAACCTTATTTGAGGTGATCTCTCTCATCTAAGGCTCCCCCTCCCCAAGGTTATATAGGAATTGTCCTCAAGAATGTTTATGGTCTTGCCAATGACTCCATACAAAGCTAAGTTCCGGTCTAGGTCAAGGCTACACCCTTTAACGAGACCATGCCCTTCTCCTCCGTAGCTGAATCTGACTAACAAACAATGTTGTCCGACACTTGCAAGTATACAATGACCCATCACACACCTGCATTATTCCCTTTTTATTTTTGCAAAATGACGCTAGCTGGCACCAAAGCACGTTGACCTAACCGACGATCAATATTTACCCCTTTATTTGGTTCTTTGTTGGAGTGAATCGTATGCTCCTTTTTACTTAAAAAACATGATTCTAACCCGCCTCTAGGAAATATGAGTGCTCCCACACCTTAAATGCTCCCATGCTCTAGACTTCTGAAAATAAACTTGAGTGTTTAAAAAAAATTGAATGTTCACATGACATGTGTCTAGGAAAAATACAAGGAGAAACAAAAAGATAAATTTGCATGAATAGTAAAAAGACAAAGCAAAAAAAGCCACTATTCACATCCAGATTTCTCTTCTTTGTTTCTTCATGTGTAATTCTAATTTGCATTTGAAATACTTAGGAATGTGACACGTGTCTTATGAACTTGCACAATTTTTTCCGGAATTTTTTGAAACATTGAAATGTATTTTTTTAAAGATGATAGCATGGGAGAATTTTAGAAATCGAAGCACAGCCCCTAAAAAAGGAATGGGGGCACAGGATATGTACTCGAATCACCTAGGTGGGCCATGACAGACGTGTATTCCAGCACGTTCGTTCCGGTCTTGGGTCTAGCAAAATGTTTGAACGGAAGGACAATCCCATGGAAAAAAAATTATATAAGACCAGGTTTTACGGTTAGTAGGTGAGATCCGTCCTGAT